>NC_080378.1:76558573-76684241 GCF_014773155.1 Arachis stenosperma | reverse complement strand
AATCCCTGGTCATGAACTCCAAAAACTTGGTGGTTCAATTCCATGGCATTACACAACTTCGCACAACTAACCAGCAAGTGCACTGGGTCGTCCAATAATACCTTACGTGAGTAAGGGTCGATCCCACGGAGATTGTTGCTATGAAGCAAGCTATAGTCATCTTGCAAATCTTAGTCAGGCAGACTCAAATGTATATGGTGATGAACGAAAATATCATAAAAGATAAAGATAGAGATACTTATGTAATTCATTGGTAGGAACTTCAGATAAGCGCATGAAGATGCCTTCCCTTCCATCTCTCTACTTTCCTACTGTCTTCATCCAATCCTTCCTACTCCTTTCCATGGCAAGCTCGTGTAGGGTTTCACCGTTGTCAATGGCTACCTCCCATCCTCTCAGTGAAAGCGATTGCATATGCTCTGTCACAGCATAGCGGAATTCAGCTATCGGTTCTCGGTCAGGCCGGAATAATATCCATTGATACTTTTGCGTCTGTCACTAACGCCCCGCCTGCTAGGAGTTTGAAGTACGTCACAGTCATTCAGTCATTGAATCCTACTCAGAATACCACAGACAAGGTTAGACCTTCCGGATTCTCTTGAATGCTGCCATCAGTTCTCGCCTATACCACGAAGACTCTGATCTCACGGAATGGCTGGCTCGTTTGTCAGGCGAGCACTCGGTTGTCAGGCGATCAACCATGCATCGTGCAATCAGGAATCCACGAGATATTCACTAGAGCCTTGGTTGCTTGTAGAACAAAAGTGGTTGTCAGTCACCTTGTTCATAAGTGAGAATGATGATGAGTGTCACGGATCATCACATTCATCAAGTTGAAGAACAAGTGATATCTTAGAACAAAAACAAGCGGAATTGAATGGAAGAACAATAGTAATTGCATTAATACTCGAGGTACAACAGAGCTCCACACCTTAATCTATGGTGTGTAGAAACTCAACCGTTGAAAATACATAAGCATAAGGTCTAGGCATGGCCGAATGGCCAGCCTCCCAATGATCTAAGATAGCCTAAAACGAAGATAGCTACCAAAGTCTCCTAATACAATAGTAAAAGGTCCTACTTATAGATAACTAGTAGCCTAAGGTTTACAGAAATGAGTAAATTACATAAAAATCCACTTCCGGGCCCACTTGGTGTGTGCTTGGGCTGAGCAATGAAGCAATTTCGTGTAGAGACTCTTCTTGGAGTTAAACGCCAGCTTTTATGCCAGTTTGGGCGTTTAACTCCCATTTGGGTGCCAGTTCCAGCGTTTAACGCTGGGATTTCTTGAGGTGACTTTGAACGCCGGTTTGGGCCATCAAATCTTGGGCAAAGTATGGACTATCATATATTGCTAGAAAGCCCAGGATGTCTACTTTCCAACGCCGTTGAGAGCGCGCCAATTGGACTTCTGTAGCTCCAGAAAATCCACTTCGAGTGCAGGGAGGTCAGAATCCAACAGCATCTGCAGTCCTTTTCAGTCTCTGAATCAGATTTTTGCTCAGGTCCCTCAATTTCAGCCAGAAAATACCTGAAATCACAGAAAAACACACAAACTCATAGTAAAGTCCAGAAAAGTGAATTTTAACTAAAAACTAATAAAAATATACTAAAAACTCAACTAAAACTATCAAAAACATACTAAAAATAATGCCAAAAAGTGTATAAATTATCCGCTCATCAGTATGCTAAGAAAATTCCCCTCTAAAATGTTTTCAGAGTGGGTATAGTTAGACATCTTCTACTATGGGCTTACAGAAAAAGCTCAGATATCTCTAGACCACTCAGCTGGTGGATCTATACATATGAGGAAGACGATTGAAGAGGCTCAAGAGCTTATAGATACTGTTGCTAGAAATCAACATTTGTACTCTAGCAATGAGTTCTCTACAAAGAAGAAGTTATGGCAGTAGCCACTGATCCTAATCCTCAAGAATAGATGGTTGAGCTTAATCAGCAATTACACCAGATGACAAAACAGTTAGCAGAATTTAAAGAGATGCTCCAAGAAACTAAAATTGCTAACAAGAACATAGAATCACAGTTGAATCAGGCAAAACAGTAGTTATCTAAACAGATAACAGAAGAATGCCAAGCAGTTCAACTGAGGAGTGGGAAGACATTGAATAACACTGCTCAAAGTAGCAAAAAGCCAATAAAGGAATAATTGACAGAGGATAACCAAACCACTGTCCAAAATCCCTCTGAGGACAGTAAGAGCCCAGAGAGGAATACTCTTGGCGTCCAAACGCCAGAAAGGGGGGAAAAGCTGGCGTTAAACGCCCATTCCCTGCCCAGTTCTGTCGTTCAAACGCCAGAAAAGGGGGGAAAAGTTGGCGTTAAACGCCCATTCTTCATCCAATCCTGGCGTTCAAATGCCAATGGAGAATCAGACACCTGAGAGTGTTGATAGTAACCCCTCTAAAAAGGCTTCTCCAACCACTTCTGTAAGGAATAAACCTGCAGCAACTAAGGTTGAAGAATATAAAGCCAAGATGCCTTATCCTCAGAAACTCTGCCAAGCGGAGCAGGATAAGCGATTTGCCCGCTTTGCAGTCTATCTAAGGACTCTTGAAATAAAGATTCCGTTTGCAGAGGCACTTGAGCAAATACCTTCTTATGCTAAGTTCATGAAAGAGATCTTAAGTCATAAGAAGGATTGGAGAGAAACTGAAAAAGTATTTCTCATTAAAGAATGCAGTGGAGTCATTCTGAAAAGCTTACCAGAAAAGCTTCAAGATCCAGGAAGCTTTATGATACCATGCACATTAGAAGGTGCTTGCACCAAGACAGCCCTGTGTGACCTTGGAGCAAGCATCAATCTAATACCTGCATCCACTATCAGAAAGCTTGGGTTGACTAAAGAAGTCAAACCAACCCGGATATGCCTCCAGCTTGCTGATGGCTCTATTAAATATCCATCAGGCATAATTGAGGACATGATTGTCAAGGTTGGGCCATTTGCCTTTCCAACTGACTTTGTAGTGCTGCAAATGGAGGAGCACAAGAGTGCAACTCTCATTCTAGGAAGACCTTTCCTAGCAACTGGACGAACTCTCATTGATGTACAAAAAGGGGAAGTAACCCTGAGAGTCAATGAGGATGAGTTCAAGTTGAATGCTGTAAAAGCTATGCAGCATGCAGACACACCAAATGACTGCATGGGCGCTGACATTATTGACTCTTTGGTGGAAGAGATCAATATGACTGAAAGTCTAGAATCAGAGCTAGAGGACATCTTCAAGGATGTTCAGCCTGATCAGGAAGAACTAGAGGAAACAAAAGAATTTTTGAAAATTCCTCAGGAGGAGGATAAGCCTCCCAAACCTGAACTCAAACCACTACCACCATCCCTGAAGTATGCATTTCTGGGAGAGGGTGACACTTTTCCAGTGATCATAAGCTCTGCTTTAAATCCACAGAAAGAGGAAGCACTGATTCAAGTGCTAAGGACACACAAGACAGCTCTTGGGTGGTCCATAAGTGATCTTAAGGGCATTAGCCCAGCAAGATGCATGCACAAGATCCTATTGGAGGATAATGCCAAACCAGTGGTCCAACCACAAAGGTGGCTAAATCCAGCCATGAAGGAGGTGGTGCAGAAAGAGGTCACTAAGAAGGGAGGCATGACAGTAGTTCATAATGAAAAAAATAAACTGGTTCCTACAAGAACAGTCATAGGGTGGCGTATGTGTATTGACTACAGAAGGCTCAATACAGCCACCAGAAAGGATCATTTTCCTTTACCATTCATAGACCAAATGCTAGAAAGACTAGCTGGTCATGATTATTACTGCTTTTTGGATGGCTATTCAGGTTACAACCAAATTGCAGTGGATCCTCAAGACCAAGAGAAAATAGCATTTACTTGCCCTTCTGGCGTGTTTGCCTACAAGAGGATGCCTTTTGGTCTGTGTAATGCTCCTGCAACTTTTCAGAGATGCATGCTATCCATCTTCTCTGATATGGTGGAGAAATTCCTGGAAGTCTTCATGGATGACTTCTCAGTATATGGAGACTCATTCAGCTCCTGTCTTAACCACCTAACACTTGTCCTGAAAAGGTGCCAAGAGACTAACCTGGGTTTAAACTGGGAGAAATGTCACTTTATGGTGACTGAAGGAATTGTACTTGGGCATAAAATTTCAAGCAAGGGAATAGAGGTGGATAAGGCAAAGGTAGAGGTAATTGAAAAATTACCACCACCTGCTAATGTTAAGGCAATCAGAAGCTTTCTGGGGCATGCAAGATTCTACAGAAGGTTTATAAAGGATTTTTCGAAAATTGCAAAACCTTTGAGCAACCTGCTAGCTGCTGACATACCATTTGTGTTTGACACACAGTGTCTGCAGGCATTTGAGACCCTGAAAGCCAAGCTGGTCACAGCACCAGTCATCTCTGCACCAGACTGGACATTGCCATTCGAACTAATGTGTGATGCCAGTGACCATGCCATTGGTGCAGTGTTGGGACAGAGGCATAACAAGCTTCTGCACGTCATTTATTATGCCAGCCGTGTTCTAAATGATGCACAAAAGAATTACACAACCACAGAAAAAGAGTTACTTGCAGTGGTCTATGCCATTGACAAGTTTAGATCCTATCTAGTGGGATCAAAGGTGATTGTGTACACTGACCATGCTGCTCTTAAGTACTTACTCACAAAGCAGGATTCAAAACCCAGGCTCATAAGATGGGTGTTGCTTCTGCAAGAGTTTGATATAGAAATAAGAGACAGAAAAGGGACAGAGAACCAAGTAGCTGATCATCTATCCCGAATAGAACTAGTAGCTGGGGCGTCCCTCCCTTCTACTGAGATCTTTGAGACTTTCCCAGATGAGCAACTCTTTGCCATTCAGGAAGCTCCATGGTTTGCAGATATTGCAAATTACAAAGCTGTGAGGTTCATACCCCAGGAGTACAGCAGGGTGCAAAGAAAGAAATTAATTTCATATGCCAAGTACTACCTATGGGATGAGCCATATCTCTTTAAGAGATGTGCAGACGGAATGATCCGCAGATGTGTACCCAGAGAGGAAGCACAAAGGATCCTATGGCACTGCCATGGATCACAGTATGGGGGACATTTTGGAAGTGAGCGAACAGCCACTAAGGTCCTCCAATGTGGCTTCTACTGGCCTACTCTCTATAGAGATGTCCGAGAGTTTGTGCATAACTGTGACAGCTGCCAAAGAGCTGGTAACTTACCTCATGGATACGCCATGCCTCAACAAGGGATCTTAGAGATTGAATTGTTTGATGTATGGGGGATTGACTTCATGGGTCCGTTCCCACCATCATACTCAAACACTTACATTCTGGTGGCAGTGGGCTATGTATCTAAGTGGGTAGAAGCAATTGCTACACCCACTAATGATACTAAGACCGTGCTGAAATTCCTCCAGAAACACATATTCAGCAGATTTGGTGTTCCCAGAGTCCTAATCAATGATGGGGGTACTCATTTCTGCAATAAACAGCTCTACTCTACTATGGTCCGATATGGAATTAGCCACAAAGTGGCAACCCCGTATCATCCACAGACAAATGGGCAAGCTGAAGTCTCTAACAGAGAGCTAAAAAGAATCCTAGAACGAACTGTAATTTCCCGTAGAAAGGATTGGGCAAAGAGCTTGGATGATGCTCTGTGGGCATACAGAACAGCATTCAAGACTCTAATAGGAACCTCTCCATACCAACTTGTGTATGGCAAGGCCTGTCATCTGCCCGTGGAACTGGAACATAAAGCCTACTGGGCAACCAGATTCCTAAACCTGGATGCTAAGTTAGCTGGTGAAAAAAGATTGCTCCAGCTAAATGAGCTAGATGAATTTAGACTCAGTGCCTTTGAAAATGCAAAGATTTATAAGGAAAAGGCAAAGAAGTGGCATGACAAGAAGTTGTCATCCAGAGTCTTTGAGCCAGGAAAAAAAGTTCTGCTCTTCAATTCTAGGCTCAGATTGTTCCCAGGAAAACTTAAATCCCGGTGGAGGGGTCCGTATGTGATTACAGGAGTGTCACCATATGGATATGTTGAGCTTCAGGATACTGATTCTGACAAAAAGTTCATTGTTAATGGACAGAGGATCAAGCATTATCTTGAAAGCAATTTTGAGCAAGAATGCTCAAAATTGAAGCTTGAATGATCCTCAGTGAAGGTCCAGCTAAAGACAATAAAGAAGCGCTTGCTGGGAGGCAACCCAGTCATTAGCAGGTTATCTGTTTTGTTTAATCAAAGTTTGATATATACTCTAAAAGGGCAAATATCAAAATTGAAGGAATTCACAGAGTTACAGAAAGATTCAGTGCAAAAAGCAGAGAAAAAGAGCTTGCTGGCGAAAAAATGCCAGTAAAGGGTACTTTGGGCGTTAAATGCCAGAATGGGCACCATTCTGGGCGTTTAACACCAGGTGTGCAGCATCCTGGGCGTTTAGCAAAACGCCCAGTGATGAAGGGAATTCTGGCGTTTAACGCCAGCCAGGGTACCTGGCTGGGCGTTAAACGCCCACAATGGCCAGCATTTGGGCGTTAAACGCCAGAATGGATACCATTTTGGGCGTTTAACGCTAGAAATGTGGGGGACAGAGATTTTGCTTTCTGATTAAAATTTTTTTCAAACTTTCCTTTTTTTGATCCATAATTTTCTACATAAACACATTTCAAACTTTCATCATTCACCTTCAAATTTTCAAAAATTAAAATCATTCTTCAAATCTCTCTCAAATCCTTCCCAAATCTTCTTCAAAAACTCAAATATTTCTCAAATTCTTTCCATATCTTCTCAAATCTCCTTCAAAATTTTCGAAATCTCTCCCCCTCCCTTATAAATACATGTTCGGCCATCCCTTTCTCCACACCATTCGAATTTGCTCTCCTCCTCTCTCCCATCTTTCCTTTCTTTTGCTTGAGGACAAGCAAACCTCTAAGTTTGGTGTGCTTTTCCGTGATCACTAAGCTAAGATTCATCAAGATCATGGCTCCTAAGGGAAAACAAACCAACTCAAGAGGCAAGAAAGAGAAGTTCTTAACCAAAGAACATGAAGACCATTATCATAAAATAATTGGTCTGAGGTCAGTGATCCCGGAAGTCAAATTTGATCTAAAAGAAGATGAATATCCGGGGATCCAAGAGCAAATTCGAAATAGAGGATGGGAAGTCCTAACCAATCCTGAGATAAAGGTTGGAAGAAATATGGTTCAGAAATTCTACTCAAATATGTGGCTGACAGATAAGCAGAGAATGACTGGAACCGCTTTCCATACTTACAGAACCATGGTCAGAGGGAAAGTTATCTACTTCCATCTGGACAAAATAAGAGAGATCTTCAAATTGCCTCAACTGTAAGATGATCCTGAATCCTTTAATAGGAGAATGGTGAGAGCAGATAAGGGGTTGGATCAAGTTCTAGAGGACATATGCCTCCCTGGAACTAAGTGGACAACCAATTCAAAATGTGTCCCAAACCAACTCAAGAGGGGAGACCTCAAACCAATTGCAAGAGGCTGGCTAGACTTTATTAGGCATTCCATATTGCCCACTAGCAACCGTTCTGAGGTTACTATCAAGAGAGCAGTGATGATTCATTGTATTATGCTGGGAAGAGAAGTGGAGGTTCATCATCTGATTGCTTGTAAGATCTACACAATTGCAAACATGAACTCTACTGAAGCCAAACTGGCTTATCCAAGCTTAATCTCTCTGCTATGTAAAGATGCTGGGGTGAGGATGGGAGTAGATGAATTCATCCCAATTGAGCACCCAATCACCAAGAGGTCAATGGAAGGACAAATGCAAGATAACTCTATCAAGAGGAGGGCGCAGGAGTTCCTCCCTGAACTTCCTGAAATTGACTACTGGACTCGTCTAGAAGCATCTGTTGCCAAGCTACAAGAAACTATGGAACAACTTAAGGAAGAACAGCAGAATCAGAACTACATGCTCTGTAAATTGCTGAAGGAACAAGAGAAGCAGGGGCGTGATCTTCAAGAGTTGAAACGCCAAAAGCTCTCCCCTCAAGTTGAGGGAGCATCCACTTCTCAAAATCAAGGTTGTTGAGTCCTAACCCTGTGATAACCTCTATCATTAGGAGCCTATTTAAATTTTTGTTTTCTATTACTATTAGTCTTATCTTATATCTATTTTTGAGTCTTGTTCTTAATTCATGATTAATAAAATTTAAGATTCATGTCTTAAAGCTATGAATGTCCTATGAATCCATCACCTCTCTTAAATGAAAAATGCTTTAATAACAAAAGAACAAGAAGTACAGGATTTCGAATTCATCTTTGAAACTAGTTGAATTAGTTTGATGCGGTGACAATACTTTTTGTTTTCTGAATGAATGCTTGAACAGTGCATATGTCTTTTGAATTTGTTGTTTTAAGAATGTTAAAATTGTTGGCTCTTGAAAGAATGATGGAAAAGGAGGAATATTATTGAGGATCTGAAAAATCATCAAATTGATTCTTGAAGCAAGAAAAAGCAGTGAATACAAAAAAAAACGAAAAAAAGAGAGAAGAGGAAAAAGAAAAAAATAATAATAATAAAGTTGTGATCCAAGGCAAAAAGAGTGTGCTTAAGAACCCTGAACACCTCTAATTGGGGACTCTAGCAAAGCTGAGTCACAATCTGAAAAGGTTCACCCAAGTATATGTCTGTGGCATGAATGTATCCGGTGGTAATACTGGAAAACAGAGTGCTTTGGGCCACAGCCAAGACTCATAAAGTAGCTATGTTCAAGAATCATCATACTTCACTAGGAGAATCAATAACACTATTTGAGTTCTGAGTTCCTATAGATGCCAATCATTCTAAACTTCAAAGGATAAAGTGAGATGCCAAAACTGTTCAGAAGCACAAAGCTACTAGTCCCGCTCATCTAATTGGAGCTAAGTTTCTTTGATATTTTGGAGTCTATAGTATATTCTCTTCTTTTTATTCTATTTTGATTTTCAGTTGCTTGGGGAAAAGCAACAATTTAAGTTTGGTGTTGTGATGAGCGGATAATTTATACGCTTTTTGGCATTGTTTTTAGTGTGTTTTGAGTATATTTTAGTTAGTTTTTATTATATTTTTATTAGTTTTTAGTTAAAATTCAATTTTCTGGACTTTACTATGAGTTTGTGTGTTTTTCTATGATTTCAGGTATTTTCTGGCTGAAATTGAGGGTCCTGAGCAAAAATCTGATTCAAAGGCTGAAAAGGACTGCAGATGCTGTTGGATTCTGACCTCCCTGCACTCGAAGTGGCTTTTCTGGAGCTACAAAAGCCCATTTGGCGCGCTCTTAACGGCGTTGGAAAGTAGACATCCTGGGATTTCCAGCAATGTATAATAATCCATACTTTGCCCGAGATTTGATGGCCCAAACCGGCGTTGCAAATCAGCTTCAGAATTCCCGGCGTTTAACGCTGGAACTGGCACAAAAATTGGAGTTAAACACCCAAACTGGCATAAAAGCTGGTGTTTAACTCCAGAAAAAGTCTCTACACATGAAAGCTTCAATGCTCAGCCCAAGCACACACCAAGTGGACCCCGGAAGTGGATTTTTACGTCATTTACTCATTTCTGTTTACCCTAGGTTACTAGTTCACTATTAATAGGACCTTTTGATATCGTATCTGTACCTCATGACACTTTACACGTTTTTCATTGTATCTTCTACAGCATGAGTCTCTAAACCCCATGGTTGGGGGTGAGGAGCTCTGCTGTGTCTTGATGGATTAATGCAATTACTACTATTTTTCATTCAATCATGCTTGCTTCCATTCTAAGATATCACTTGTTCTTAAACCGGATGAATGTGATGATCCGTGACACTCATCATCATTCTCAACTATGAACGTGTGCCTGACAACCACCTCCGTTCAACCTTAGATTGAGTAGATATCTCTTGGATTCCTTAATCAGAATCTTCGTGGTATAAGCTAGAATTGATGGCGGCATTCAAGAGAATCCGGAAGGTCTAAACCTTGTCTGTGGTATTCTGAGTAGGATTCAAGGATTGAATGACTGTGACGAGCTTCAAAGTCCTGAGGGCTGGGCATTAGTGACAGACGCAAAAGAATCACTGGATTCTATTCCAACCCGATTGAGAACCGACAGATGATTAGCCGTGCTGTGACAGAGCGCGTTGAACATTTTCACTGAGAGGATGGGAGGTAGCCATTGACAACGGTGAAACCCTACATACAGCTTGCCATGGAAGGAGCCTTGTGTGTTTGAAGAAGAAGACAGTAGGAAAGCAGAGGTTCAGAAGACAAAGCATCTCCAAAACCTCAACCTGTTCCCCATCACTGCAAAACAAGTACTTATTTCATGTTCTTTTGCTTTTTTACAATCAACCCTGATAATTATTGATATCCTGACTAAGAGTTACAAGATAACCATAGCTTGCTTCAAGCCGACAATCTCCGTGGGATCGACCCTTACTCACATAAGGTATTATTTGGACGACCCAGTGCACTTGCTGGTTAGTTGTGCGGGATTGCAAAAGTGTGATTGCAATTTCGTGCACCAGTAACACCCGAATAAAATTTTTTTCTTTGAACTCCTTTGTAGTTAGGATAGGTTGCATGATTAGGTTTTCTTTGACACCATTTGCATGATAAGTTTACTTGGTTGGAACAATGAAACTCTCTCTTAGGAAACTAGTACTTTGGGGCAACCTTGACATTGCCAATTTTGAATATTTTGATGCCAAACTTGCTTGAAGAATTTTATTTTGGAACATGGATTTTGAGTTAAGAACACAAGCTAGTGAGCTTTGAGCCTTGTTTTGTGGCTACATCTTATAGTCACTTATTCTCCTTCTTGTGTGCAATTGTTTTCTCTCTATAAGTGTGATCCTTGCTTTGTTTAAGTCTATATGTCCATTATTCCTTGTATTCATGCATTTATATGATTGAGGCCATCACTTCATTAGCTCACTTACCAAATAGCCTTACCCTTTATCTCCCCTTGTTAGCCAAATTTGAGCCTACGCTTAACCCACTTGTTCTTTAAATTAGCACATTACAAGCCTAAAGCGGAAAACCATAAATATCCCTCTTTGGATCCTTGACTGGCTTAGGCGAGTGTGTGTGAGTATCATTCAAGTGTGGGAATCTTGGGACATTGGGTAAATAGAAGGGTAGTTTCATATTTTGTTGAGAATATTGGTAATTGGGTACATGCTCATGTATTGATCAAATGTATAAACCTTATGCATTGACGTCCTTATATAAAAAAAATTTATATAGAAAAAAAAGAAAGGAAAAAAAAGGGGACAAAATGCCCCAAAGCAAAGTGTAGCTCAATAAAATCAATGCATGAGTGTTGTGAATTGGAAAAGGGATGCATGAGTATGTGAAAAGTGAAGATAATTATTGATATCCTGACTAAGAGTTACAAGATAACCATAGCTTGCTTCAAGCCGACAATCTCCGTGGGATCGACCCTTACTCACGTAAGGTATTACTTGGACGACCCAGTGCACTTGCTGGTTAGTTGTGCGGGATTGCAAAAGTGTGATTGCAATTTCGTGCACCAAGTTTTTGGTGCCGTTGCCGGGGATTGTTTCGAGTTGGACAACTGACGGTCTATCTTGTTGCTTAGATTAGGACTGTTTTATTTTTGTTGGTTTAGAGTCTTTTATTTGAGTTTAGTTTCATATTTTAAGTTTGGTGTTGATGTGTGGAAAACGATCCAACACAAAACTCACCGGCAAGTGTACCGGGTCGCATCAAGTAATAATAACTCACATGAGTGAGGTCGATCCCACAGGGATTGAAGGATTGAGCAATTTTAGTTTAGTGGGTGATTTAGTCAAGCGAATCAAGTTTTGGTTGAGTGATTTGTGTTTAACAAGAAGTAAATGACAGTAAATGTAAAGGGGGAAGGGAGGAATGCAGTAAATTAAAGAACAGGAAAGTAAATTTGCAGAAACTTAAAGAACAAGAAAATAAATGACTTAAACTTAAAGTGCAAGAAACTTAAATTGCAGTAACTTAAATGGCAAGAAAGATAAATGGCTTGAATGTAAAAGGGGTTTGAGGACTGGGATTGCAGAATCTAAACCAAGGGAAAGTAAATGGCAACAATTAAGAGAGCAAAAATTGAATCAGAAACAATAAGCATTCAAACAGAAAGGAAATAAAATGCAGCAAGGTTCACAGAAGAACCCAAAGTAAATTTTGATCTCAGGACTCAAGAGCTTAGGTAGCAGAGCCTAAAACTCAATTTCCTTCCCAGATCTGAGTTATCAAAGCAATTGACAGAAAATTTAAAGAAGAAGCAATAGAAGAACAGAATTGAAATTGAATTATGCAGAAAACAATTTGAAAAGAGTTTGAATGGGAATTGGGACAGAATTTCCCCAATTTCACACACCCAAAACTCAGAAACACAAGAGTAGAATTGCCCAAGTAAGAATGAGGAAGGAGATCAGTCAATTCTCCCTTAATCCTCTTAGTGCTCGGCCAATTCTCTCAAGAACAATTGCAAGAGAGTCAAAGCTCCAAAGGAAGGTGAAAGTAAAAATTCAAAAGCCAAGGTGAAAGTAAAAATTCAAAAGTGAGCATAAAGGTCCTAATTACATCAAACTAACTCCTATTTATACACTTTCTATTCTTGGATTTTGGAATTTGGATGGGCTTTTGATTTGGTGAAGAAATGAATTAAAATGGGATTTTAGTTTGAATTTTCGGCCCATGAAAATTCACTCCCAGGAGGCTGCCCTGCCCTTGTGGAGGGCAGGGCAGAAAATTGATGCATGGCGCAGACAATTGGTGCGTCTTGGGTGTGTGTTGGTGCGGCCAAGGTTGTGCGCGATGCGCGCTGGTGCGTGGGAGGCTGCCCTGCCCGCGCCAAGGGCAGGGCAGGAAAGGTTTGATGCGCCAGGGATGTTGGTGCGCGCGGTTGGTGCTGCCAGGAACAAAACTTGGTGCGCGCGTTTTGCTTCTTGGTGCGCCACTTCAAATGCTGCCCTGCCCGCGCCAAGGGCAGGGCAATGTTCCTTTGTTCACATCTCGAGTTCGAACCTGGGCGGATACACACGCTTCATTAATTTTCTTGATTTCTTGGCACGGCAATGGGTCTTAGAGCTTGGCTTCCTCATGGTTCTTTGTTCGAACCTTGTGGCATGCATGGGTGATGTTTTTTTGTTGAATTTCTTCCTTGGAGAGCCCGATTCTGCCCTCCACAAGGGCAGGGCAAGGTTCTCTTTCTCTTGGTTCCAAGGCACATTTTGTGCTCTGCCCTTGGAGTGGGCAGGGCAGAATTGCCTTCCTTTGCTTGGTCACCTAATGTTGCCCTCCTAGAGGGCATTCTGCCCTTGTGGAGGGCAATGTTGCTTCCCCCATTGTATGCAGCACGCTTCTCTCCTCTTTGGCCACGCTTTCCTTTTCTTGTGCTACACTTTTTATGCCACGCTTTTCCTTTTCTTTTCTTTTCTTCACCTATAATAAACCAAACAACCACTCAAAGTATCACTAAATTCAAGAGGCTTATAAATCAATTAAAATTCAATTAAAATGAGCTCAAACCTCATGGATTAACATTAATTTCATGGTGGTTGCTTGATTTAGAGAAGTTATGCATTTTCACTCCAAATCACTTACTTAGGAAACAAGAAAGTGCATAAATGCTAACAAAACAAGTGAAATTAGCTTGAAAAATGGGTATATGATGACTTGTCATCACAACACCAAACTTAAACCTTGCTTGTCCCCAAGCAAGCATCAAAACTAAGAGTAAATGAAATGAATAAGAAAAGAATGCATATCCTTATTATGCAGATAGCAGAACTTGATCTATGGGGCATTTATGCAGACAATGACAACTCAAGTTATTGTTCCTGTTACATAATACATATCTTTCTTCAAAAGCTTGCTAAACTTGCTGTTATAAGACTCACTTTTTACTCACTCCCTTGCTAACTTTTCTTGGCTTATAATGCTTTAACAAGCTTATTATTCTTTTAGAGGTTGGGTGTCAAATGCTGCAGCATAGCCTTTGGCTTTATTTTCTTTTTCTTTTGCTCAACATCCTTCCACCTTAGACACATGGCTCATTAATTCTTCCTAGGATCATTGATGCCCAGTATCTCTTTGGATCACTAAGTGTTTTGTATCTAAGTTGCTCTTTATTGTGGATTTTCAATTGGCCATCCCAAATCAGTTGATCTAAGTGACCGGGTTTTAAAATACCCCTTAGAATTTACTCATCCAAGCAGATCTTAGTACAAGAACACCACAGGCATATGTCCTAAGGTCCAAGCTATTGGTGTCCAACCTTTATTCTTTGTTTTTCTTTGCCATTTTGGCTTTTTATTTCTTCCTTTTCTTTCTGTTTTTGTTACCAAGGGTTGTTTCGTTATTGATAGGAGTTTTTATAACAGCAAGCTAACTCACAATTGAATGAGAATGATATTATGCAACAATTATTTCATGAGTTATACATTTAATCAAACACATATGCCAGCACCAACTTCCATTCATACTTATGCAACATTGGATATTTCACTTTTCATTTCAAACCAAACTCTTTTATTCAAGCATATGAGAAACAAAACAATTTTCAAGCTAATTGATGGATAACAAGCATTGTGCAGGTTTATCATTTTTTTTCTAGCTATTTATTAACTAACTGAAATGAAAAACAAGAAACAAAAATTGCATAAAGTAAAAGAAATAAATGATGGAGGCATATCATGTTTCAGACATGCATCTCCTTATTATAGACATGAAAGAGGAAGTATGAAAGAACTTTGCCACCTTCTAATGGTCATGGCTGCTGCTTGATTCTCCCTTCTTCTTCTTTCTCTTCCCTGTCTTGGAGTAATCTCGGATCTCTTCACCAGGACATCTTCTACCCCAAACAGAATCTAAGAGTCCTTTGAGCCCAAAATCTTCCAATCTGTTAAAGGTTGACTCAGTGTAGTGATGAGATCTTGCTTGTTGCTTGGCTAAGAATTCAGGGCATTGTTCAAATGGCTTGATCTCAGGATTGAGTGTTGGCAAATTGTGGGTCAAGTACTCCAACCTTGCTTGCATGTTTTCATCATACTCCATTCTTTGTGCGTATCTAACTTCTCCCATGGTATGATGAACATTCTTCCATTGATATAGGTTTTGACTATATTCCTCTGCTTTAGCTTGACTAAAATACAGCTTATCATATGATTCCTTGAATTCTTTGTATTGCTCTTTTTGTCCTTCAAGAATCTGTGCTTGAAATTCTTGCTGCTGAATCATCATTTGTTGTTGCCATCTCTCTTGTTTCTCCTCCATTTGATGCTGCCAAGCCTCTCGTTCCTCTTTTTCTTTCAAAAATTGCTCCATAAATTCAGGATGGGGCTCTAGATATTTCTCTTGGCCCTCCTGATTTTGGCCTTGTTGGGCCTGCATGAGTTGATTTTGACCTTGTTGAGCCTGCATGAGTTGCTGAGATAATTCTTCTATTGATCTTTGCAATTGGCTCATATCAATGGCATCATAAACTTGATTTCGTCCTTCCTCTCTTTGTGATCTCCTTTGTCTAGGAGCTACTACCCCTTCTTGGTCTTCTTCTTCATTTGTTCCCTCCATGCTCTTCTTGGTAATCCATTTTCCCTTTTTCACTTTTTCTGTACCCTCATCTTCAAAGATTACTCCAGCTTTGTTACATAGCCTGAGGATGGTACTTGGATGTCCAAGACTCTTTGATTTGCTTGTGCTATCGGCCATTTCTTGAATACTGTCAGCTATGAGTTGTGCAAGATTGATCTCACCTCCATGCAAGATGCAGTATGTCAAGAGTGCTCGTTTGATTGTGACCCAAGAAGCATTTCCAGTAGGAAGGATAGATCTTCTCACTATTTCATACCATCCCTTAGCCACAGGAGTGAGATTTATCTTCCTTATGTGACTTGGAACTCTCTTTGAATCTCTTTCCCAATCAGTGTTCTCCACACATAACCCTTGCAAAATTTCATCAGGATTATTTTCCCTTTGCAATCTAGCCTCATAACTAGGCTCTGGATAGGTTATGGTTCTCAACTTAAGGGCTCTTGTGATGGCTGCTGGACTGAAGCTCACTTCAACCCCTCTGACATAACTTGTGTAGGGAGCACTATTTTTGTTTTCTTTTGCAGCATTTGCATAGAACTCCCTGATCATTACTGCACTGATGTCAGTCAGAGGAGCACACAAGAGTTCCCATCTTCTTTCTCTAGTGATTTGCCTCATGATGGGGTATTCTCCTTCCCTCAAATCAATGCCCTTCTCATAGATGACATTCTTTGCCTCCATGAACCTATGATATCTCCCTTCATGGAATTGGGATCTAAACTTGCGTGCATCAAATGATGGAGGTTCGGTTACCATAGGTTCTTTTCCTGGCCTTCTTTTTGAACTTGAGGATGCCATCGAAATTGAAGTGAAAAGAAAGAGGAAGTGAGAGTAGAAGAAATATGTGTTGTGTTTGGGGTGAATTTTGGTTCCGTTTTGATGTGTGAGGTAAGGGAATTATGTTGGCTTTGGAAGTGGAAGAGAGTATGGTTTTCATATGAGAGTGGCTTGAATGAGAATATGTATCCTGTGTTGGTGCAGCGGCTATTTATAGGCCATGTCTTCAATCTTCCCAACAAAACCACAATGAATGAATTGAAGAAGGAACCGTTAGTGCTCATGAAGGGTTGAGATTGAGTTGTTCATCTAGAGGACTCATGGAATGGACAGTTTGCATGCATTGTTGGGGCTTGACGAGGATCCTTCTTCCATTGGTTACATGCATTTAGGTGTCCAAGGATGCATGCATGCAAACAAATTCGGCTTCCCCATGAGCACGTTCTCCTAGGCACATGTGACCTTCCTCACATAGCTTCTCCTAGCCGTGGCCCCTCATTGTGTTTATCTTAATCTTTTTTCTCCTGCAAGAATCAAGATAGCTAGCCTTAGATCATTAATATGGCCGTTGGCAATTAATTTGTGTTAAATGAAAACAATTGTTTTGTTTTGTTTATTATTATAAAAAAATCTTTTCATGGTCAATTGTGTCCCTTAATTAAAGATGTTAAAGGTTGGTGAACACCAAACTTATCTTTTATTTAGGGGATGGCTTAGCAATGCAAACCATTCTTCACACTTGATGCATTTTAAAAGACTGATGCATGATCCCTTTGTGTATGGTTTTGAATCCATGATTGGGAAATGATCCTCTGAACATTGTTAAACATGCAGACACCAAACTTAGTGTTTGGTCATATGCTTCCTCAAGAAGAATTATGCATATGTTCTAAGAATAATCCCCTCTCTTTTTGAAAAGCAAAAATTAAGTGTACCTTAAGGGACACCAAACTTAGAAGTTTGACATGTGCTTTAAAACAAGTATGCATTCATTAGGCATGAAAGTTCAAAATCATATTCAGAAGAATCATAGCTTATTAAATGAAAGAGAAGACAGAAATCTTAAACCATGGGTTGCCTCCCATGAAGCGCTCTTTTATTGTCATTAGCTTGACATTGACCTCCCTTTAAGGTGGTTGATGTTGGTGATGTCTCAACTTGTCACCTCTCACTGTCAGCTTTCTCTGTGTGCTTTGATGCTCAATTTCCATATGCTCAAGAGAAAGTATTTAGTTGACAATGTAATAATCTTCTGCTCCTTGCTGTTGGTATACTAGTTGCACCTTATCACCCTTAGAGAATCCTTCAGTTGGGATTTTCTTGTTCTTCCACCCTTTGTGAGCCTTTTTCTTATTCTTCATCTTTTTCTTGCTTGTTGATCTTCCTTTCTTGACAGTTACTTGAGTTGTGATGCCTTCCTTCTTGCTAATCACCCCTGCTTCCTTGTGAATCCCTTTTTTTTCTTGCATCTGTTTGTTTTTCTGTTCCACTTCCTTTTCAGTTGATTGCTTTGGAAGGAGATCATCACTCATTTTGCTTGTTTCTTCATCCATTTGTAATTCTGGGAAGACTTTCAGGATGATGCTCTCCTCATGCATCCTGAGGGTTAACTCTCCTTGCTCTATGTCCACAATGGCTCTAGCAGTGGCCAAAAATGGTCGACCAAGTATTATGGAGTCACTTCCATTTTCTGAAGAATCCAGGATCACAAAGTCTGCCGGATATATGAACTTGCCAACCTTAATTAAAAGGTTCTCAATCAGCCCCTTAGGATATACTATTGATTGGTCCACCAATTCCAAGGACATCTGTGTTGGTTTCACCTCCTCTATACCAAGCTTTTTCACTAGAGAATATGGGATTAGATTTATGCTTGCTCCTAGATCGCACATCCCTTTGTTAATGAACAGGTTTCCAATGGTGCATGGTAAGAAGAAACCTCCAGGGTCTTCAAGCTTGGGAGGGAGTCCCTTTTTGATGAGTGCACTGCATTCCTCACTAAGCATCACCGTTTCCTTCTCATTCCAGTCTCTTTTCTTGTTGATGAGCTCCTTTAGAAACTTGGCATACAGAGGCATTTGCTCCAAAGCCTCTGCCAAAGGTATGTTGATTTCCAACTTCTTAAAGGTCTCAAGAAATTTGTGGAAGTGCTGATCCTTTGTTTTCTTGTGAAATCTCTGTGGATAAGGCAATGGTGGTGTTGAGCTTTTCTCCACTTGATGCTGTTTTGGACTTGGTTCTTCCATGATTTGCTTTCCTTTCTTTAAATTCTGTGGTTTGTTGTTCTCTTCTGTGAGTTTTTCTGGAGTTGATGGCTTCATCAGTCTTTGTTGGCTCAGTGTCATTCTCTATAAGCTTCTTTGTTGCTCCTTGGTTACCATCTGTTAACACTTTTCCACTTCTTAGTTGCACGACCTTGCATTCTTCCTTTGGGTTGGGAATGGTGTCACTAGGTAGTGAACTTGATGGTTTTTCAACAGAAATCTTCTTGGAGATTTGTCCAATCTGCCTCTCTAGGTTCTTCATGGAGGCTTCTTGATTCTTGGTTGTCAATTCTTGGTTCTTCATCAGTTTCTCCATGAGCAGCTCTAGATTGGTGATTCTTTGTGAGTCTTGTGAGATGGGTTAATTTTGGGGTGTTGATGGATGAGGATAGGTGTTTTGGTTAGTTGGGTGGTTATTGGGTGGGTATTGGTTAGAATTTGGGTAGTTGTTTTGTGGTTTTCTGTATGAGTTTTGGTTAGTGTTTGGCTGGGGGTTATGATTTGTGTTTTTCCAATTGTTCTGGCCTGTGTTTCTTTGCCATTGTTGTTGGTTTTGATTATGGTTGTCTCCCCATCTGAGGTTGGGATGGTTCTTCCAAGATGGATTGTAAGTATCTCCATAAACTTCATTTGTTCCAGGATTTTGGTTGTGCATGTATTGGACTTGCTCTTGTTGTTGCTCTTCTTGAGTTTCTTCACTTTGCACCCAAGTGGTTGGAGGTTGGCTTGTGGTGCTCACTGCTGCCACTTGCAAGCCATCAATTCTCTTAGCCATTTGCTCAAATTGTTGTTGAATCTGCTGCTGTATCATCTTGTTCTGAGCTAGAATTGAATCAACTCCTTCCAACTCCATTACTCCTCTTCTTTGTGATGGTTGGCGTTGTCTTTGATGAGCAAAGAAATATTGGTTGTTGGCCACCATATCAATGAGGTTTCGAGCTTCCTCTGTGGTTTTCATGAGTTGTAAAGAGCCTCCGGCAGAGTGATCAAGGGCTTCTTGGGCTTTAAGAGTGAGTCCTTTATAGAAGTTTTGCAACTTATCCCATTCAGTGAACATCTCTGGTGGACACTTCCTCAATAGAGCTTTATATCTCTCCCATGCTTCATATAAGTTCTCAGCCTCCAATTGAGTGAACGTTTGAACCTCAGTCTTCAACCTTAGAATTCTTTGAGGGGGATAAAATTTGGCAAGGAACTTGCTCACCAAGTCATCCCAATTGTTGATGCTTTCTTTTGGAAAGGTCTCTAGCCATTGAGTGGCTTTATCTCTGAGAAAGAATGGGAAGAGCAGCAACTTGTAGCTATCAGGAGGTACACCATTAGTTTTCACCGTGTCACAGATTCTCAAGAAGGTGGACAGATGTTGGTTTGGATCCTCCAAAGGCCCTCCTCCAAAAGAACAATTGTTTTGAACCAGAGTGATGAGTTGTGGCTTGAGTTCAAAATTGTTTGCATTGACATTGGGAGGAAGAATGCTACTCCCACAATGCCTAGCATTTGCAAATGTGTATGAAGCCAAGACTCTTCTCTGTTGTTGATTATTGTTGGCTCCTTCTCCTGGTTGATTGGTATCTCCTTCCATGTCTTGGAATTCCTCCTCAGATTCTTCTTCTCCAACAATGTTCTTCCCTCTTTCAGCTCTTCTTATTCTCCGAAGAGTCCTTTGATCAATTTCTGAGATAATAGGGGAAGATCTTCCTATACCTGACATACAAACACACAACAATAAACACACAGACCCAGAAAATTAATAAAACTTCAATCTATTGCTAGAATGAGGTTTTAGTTAGTTTAAGCAAAAATTCAAACAGTTAGTGTGTTAGTAAGAATTAGAATAACAGAAAAGAAAAATTGCTTAATCTAGACCTCCACTTCACTTAATCATTGTCAATCTATTTCAATCCCCGGCAACGGCGCCAAAAACTTGATGTGTGGAAAACGATCCAACACAAAACTCACCGGCAAGTGTACCGGGTCGCATCAAGTAATAATAACTCACATGAGTGAGGTCGATCCCACAGGGATTGAAGGATTGAGCAATTTTAGTTTAGTGGGTGATTTAGTCAAGCGAATCAAGTTTTGGTTGAGTGATTTGTGTTTAACAAGAAGTAAATGACAGTAAATGTAAAGGGGGAAGGGAGGAATGCAGTAAATTAAAGAACAGGAAAGTAAATTTGCAGAAACTTAAAGAACAAGAAAATAAATGACTTAAACTTAAAGTGCAAGAAACTTAAATTGCAGTAACTTAAATGGCAAGAAAGATAAATGGCTTGAATGTAAAAGGGGTTTGAGGACTGGGATTGCAGAATCTAAACCAAGGGAAAGTAAATGGCAACAATTAAGAGAGCAAAAATTGAATCAGAAACAATAAGCATTCAAACAGAAAGGAAATAAAATGCAGCAAGGTTCACAGAAGAACCCAAAGTGAATTTTGATCTCAGGACTCAAGAGCTTAGGTAGCAGAGCCTAAAACTCAATTTCCTTCCCAGATCTGAGTTATCAAAGCAATTGACAGAAAATTTAAAGAAGAAGCAATAGAAGAACAGAATTGAAATTGAATTATGCAGAAAACAATTTGAAAAGAGTTTGAATGGGAATTGGGACAGAATTTCCCCAATTTCACACACCCAAAACTCAGAAACACAAGAGTAGAATTGCCCAAGTAAGAATGAGGAAGGAGATCAGTCAATTCTCCCTTAATCCTCTTAGTGCTCGGCCAATTCTCTCAAGAACAATTGCAAGAGAGTCAAAGCTCCAAAGGAAGGTGAAAGTAAAAATTCAAAAGCCAAGGTGAAAGTAAAAATTCAAAAGTGAGCATAAAGGTCCTAATTACATCAAACTAACTCCTATTTATACACTTTCTATTCTTGTATTTTGGAATTTGGATGGGCTTTTGATTTGGTGAAGAAATGAATTAAAATGGGATTTTAGTTTGAATTTTTGGCCCATGAAAATTCACTCCCAGGAGGCTGCCCTGCCCTTGTGGAGGGCAGGGCAGAAAATTGATGCATGGCACAGACAATTGGTGCGTCTTGGGTGTGTGTTGGTGCGGCCAAGGTTGTGCGCGATGCGCGCTGGTGCGTGGGAGGCTGCCCTGCCAGCGCCAAGGGCAGGGCAGGAAAGGTTTGATGCGCCAGGGACGTTGGTGCGCGCGGTTGGTGCTGCCAGGAACAAAACTTGGTGCGCGCGTTTTGCTTCTTGGTGCGCCACTTCAAATGCTGCCCTGCCCACGCCAAGGGCAGGGCAATGTTCCTTTGTTCACGTCTCGAGTTCGAACCTGGGCGGATACACACGCTTCATTAATTTTCTTGATTTCTTGGCACGGCAATGGGTCTTAGAGCTTGGCTTCCTCATGGTTCTTTGTTCGAACCTTGTGGCATGCATGGGTGATGTTTTTTTGTTGAATTTCTTCCTTGGAGAGCCCGATTCTGCCCTCCACAAGGGCAGGGCAAGGTTCTCTTTCTCTTGGTTCCAAGGCACATTTTGTGCTCTGCCCTTGGAGTGGGCAGGGCAGAATTGCCTTCCTTTGCTTGGTCACCTAATGTTGCCCTCCTAGAGGGCATTCTGCCCTTGTGGAGGGCAATGTTGCTTCCCCCATTGTATGCAGCACGCTTCTCTCCTCTTTGGCCACGCTTTCCTTTTCTTGTGCTACACTTTTTATGCCACGCTTTTCCTTTTCTTTTCTTTTCTTCACCTATAATAAACCAAACAACCACTCAAAGTATCACTAAATTCAAGAGGCTTATAAATCAATTAAAATTCAATTAAAATGAGCTCAAACCTCATGGATTAACATTAATTTCATGGTGGTTGCTTGATTTAGAGAAGTTATGCATTTTCACTCCAAATCACTTACTTAGGATACAAGAAAGTGCATAAATGCTAACAAAACAAGTGAAATTAGCTTGAAAAATGGGTATATGATGACTTGTCATCAGGTGTCAATTGCATGCTTTTGTTTTCTTTTAATTTTTTCGAATTTGCATGTTCTTAGTCCTGTCTTGTTCTTTAAAAATTCTAAGTTTGGTGTCTTCTTTGTGTTTTTCCTTTAAAATTTTTGAAAATTTGTGTTTGATTTTCTAAAAATTTTAAGTTTGGTGTCATTTGGTTGTTTTTCACTTTCCTCATTTCAAAAATCAAATCTTTTTCAAAATAATTTTCAATCATATCTTTTCAATTGCTAATTTCAAAATCTTTTTAATTAACTAATTGATTCAGTTTTCAATTTGCTTTGATCTTATTTTCTGTTAATTTTCGAAATTTTATTTTATTTTCCATTTATTTTATTTTATTTTTTTCGGTCACCTTTAATAAAAAAAATACTTTACTTGTGAATCCATATCATATTCCCTTTCTCCATCATGGACCTAAGTGGAATTGAACAGTCCAGAAGGACTCTAGGGTCATATGCTAACCCCATTACAGCTGCATATGGGAGTAGCATCTGTATACCTCCCATTAAAGCAAGCAGCTTTGAGCTAAATCCTCAACTCATTATCATGGTGCAGCAAAATTGCCAGTATTTCGGTCTTTCACAGGAAGAACCTACTGAGTTTCTGGCACAATTTTTACAACTTGCTGACACAGTACGTGATAAGGAGGTGGATCAGGATGTCTACATATTATTACTGTTTCCATTTGCTGTAAAGATCAAGCTAAGAGGTGGTTGAATAACCAACCTACAGCAAGCATAAAGACATGGAAACAGTTATCAGACAAATTCCTGAATCAATTTTACCCTCCAAAAAGGATGACACAGCTAAGGCTGGACATCCAAGGCTTTAAACAAGAGGATAATGAATTCCTTTATAATGCCTAGGAGAGATATAGAGGTATGCTAAGAAAATGCCCCTCTAAAATGTTTTCAGAGTGGGTATAGTTAGACATCTTCTACTATGGGCTTACAGAAAAAGCTCAGATGTCTCTAGACCACTCAGCTGGTGGATCTATACATATGAGGAAGACGATTGAAGAGGCTCAAGAGCTTATAGATACTGTTGCTAGAAATCAACATTTGTACTCTAGCAATGAGTTCTCTACAAAAGAAGAAGTTATGGTAGTAGCCACTGATCCTAATCCTCAAGAACAGATGGTTGAGCTTAATCAGCAATTACACCAGATGACAAAACAGTTAGCAGAATTTAAAGAGATGCTCCAAGAAACTAAAATTGCTAACAAGAACATAGAATCACAGTTGAATCAGGCAAAACAGCAGCTATCTAAACAGATAACAGAAGAATGCCAAGCAGTTCAACTGAGGAGTGGGAAGACATTGAATAACACTGCTCAAAGTAGCAAAAAGCCAATAAAGAAATAATTGACAGAGGATAACCAAACCACTGTCCAAAATCCCTCTGAGGACAGTAAGAGCCCAGAGAGGAATACTCTTTGACGTCCGGTGTTAAAGTTTCTAACTCGGATTCCATGTTGCCCTCATTGACGCACAACGTATCATAGCTAAGATAGGTTTTTTCAACCCCTTGTACTAGTTGCATGATGTAGTTGTTGACCTCATTAACCACTTCTAATGTGAGAGCCAAGATAAACCTATCCTTGAAAAATGATGCTAGCTAATATTATCCAAAAGGTTCAGGTAAGGAAAATTAACCAAATTTTCAAATGCATCGGGTATATCATGAATTAGCATTTTCGATGTTAGCCTAAGAACATGGCAATATTTCCACAAATAGGATGAGTTGATTGATGCATGTACAATGTCCTAACGTGAGCCGATTGGAATAATAGGAAGTATTTGTCTAAAGTCACCACCTAACACAACAACCTTTTCCCCAAACGGTAAATCCACATTATAGTAAGGCTCAAACCTAAGAATATCCCTCAAAGATTTGCCTAAAGCTTCGTAACACAACTTCTTTAGCATTGGCGCTTCGTCCCATATTATAGGCTTAGCTCTGCAAACCAATTTTGCCAATGGAGTCCCTTGTTTCATATAGCATATGGAGTCCTCATTCAAGTCCAAGGGTATCTTAAACCTTGAATGAGCCATACACCCATTTGGAAGTAAAAGAGAAGCTATTCCACTTGATGCAATGTTTAGAACAATCTCCCTTCTGCTACGTATAGCAACTGAAAGTGCCTTGTCCATATATGTATCTTACCAATTCTACCATAACCATAAACAAAGTAGAATCCTCCCATAGAATTATTGACAGCATCAATTATAACATCAAATGTTCTTTTCTGCTCAGTAGTCATGTTATTCAATTTTTCAAATAACTCCAAGAATACCATCAAGATCAGGGTAAGGCATGCTCTCAAATTCTTTAAGCAACCTGCCATTATCCTATAGTTCCTCATCTATCTTTGTTAATATAATGTTAATCATTTGTTTCTCAAAAAGTTGTAAGTCTATAGGATGCAATAGACTAATCAGAAAGAAAATAAGGCATAATATTAAATATGTATTTCACATTTGCAATAGGAACAAAATTTGTGCAGATTGAACTAACCTTGACATTACTTGGTTCTCGTGTGTGAATATAACACATCATCATAAAGAACATCGTAGCATTATAGCTAGACAACATAAGGTCTAGCAATGTTAATCGACAACAGTAGCACAACAAAAAGGTTTCGAACATAATTTGTAAATGCCCAAGTGCTTGCCTTTATGATAGCATTATTAAATTCTTTGTCATCTTACAATAATCCAAATGGATAATATGCATCCTTGAATGTTTTGTATACGACACCATTGATAAACCCCATTTTGAGGGTTTATCTTGTATTGATTTCAGGGGTTTTATCAATGATTCCACACGCTTTTCATATGAAAATACAAGACTTTGTGTTCCTTTCCTAATTTTTGCCTCATGGATGAAAACATGCTTATTTTGTACTAAACTAGATACATTTCTAATATTCCTTTGGTGCCATTCGATGCCGTGACCTGTGTGTTAAGTGGTTTCAGAATATAGGGTAGTGATAGACCGGAAGAGAGAAGGAGAATGGGTGCAAAGGAAGGGAGCATGAGAAATTGAGCCTTGGGAACTTCAGCAAGGGCGCGTGCGCGTACTTGGCGCGCCCGCGTGGATTGCGCAGCTAGAAGTCAAAGTCAGAAGCCAAGCTACGAGCCGGCATGTGTAGCGGCTAAGCCATAATCCCCATGGGCGCGCACGCATACGTTGCGCTTCCGCTCGCATTGCAAGATGCCCCAGTGGCGCGCACGCGTGCTTTGCGCGTGCGCGTCGATGCTCGAATATGATTTTTTTAAAGAGTCACGTGACCTGGGCGTGGAGACAGTTGGAGATCCCATCTTGGGGAAGTGCCTTGGCGGAAAGAGCTTAAGAAGACCAGGGGTTGAAGGGTTAAGGGACTTTTGGTTCATTTTTAGATGGTTCTAGATATTTTTGCTATTGGTAGTTACACTCTTGGGTAGAGAGAGAGATTCCAAGCTCTCATTAGGGCTCATCTTCATTCATTTCTGAATTTTTCAATCACTCTTGGGTGAGATCCATTGCAATTCTAAATTTACTTTGTTCATGTTATAGATCTTCTTCTCTAATCTCAATTAGTGCTTGTAATTGTTCAATTCTTATAGATTCTAGATTCAACTTTGTAGTTATGGATTTTATCAATTTCTTGAGAAGTTCATTTCTATTGTTGTTCTTTGTTGATTGTTGTTGATTTCTTGTGTTGGAGAACTTTTAATTCTAATTTCTTCTCATTCTCACTATGTCTTTCATCCTTGCTCATCAATTGTTTGATAAAATGCCAACACTAGTTATGGAGTAAAAGTTTCTTACTTGGCATAGGGTATGCACTATTAGAAAGAGTTGAATAGTTTATGTCAATTGTTGATTTGGAATTAGGAAATGCTAGATAACTTGGAGTGCACTAAAGCTAGATTTCCCTAGGGAAAAACTAGGACTTGTGATTCAAGTTAGTTACTCTCATTTGACTTTCCTCTATACCTAGGGGTTAACTAAATGAAGCAAGGCCTAATTGTTATCATCATTGAAGAAACTATAAGGATAGAATTTGTAATGCCGACCCTAGGCCAAGTCTTCTAAATTTGATTGTTTGTCATCTATTTTGCTAAACCCTCAAAGAATCATAACAAGGCTTCCTAATTGGTGGACGAAATTGTGATCATCAATATTGGCTCTTTGGTATGTACACAAAAACTATTGTGTCTCTTGGTTAAATTCACAACTCCGTTCAACTAACCAGCAAGTGTACTGGGTCGTCCAAGTAATAAACCTTACGTGAGTAAGGGTCGATCCCACAGAGATTGTTGGTATGAAGCAAGCTATGGTCACCTTGTAAATCTCAGTTAGGCAGATTAAAAAGTTATGGGTTTCGAAAATTAATTAAAAGAAGAAATAATAAAAGGGATAGAATACTTATGTAGACTCATTGGTAGGAATTTCAGTTAAGTATATGAAGATGCTGTATGGCCCAAGGACGCCTGCTCTCCTACTGCTTCTACTCAATCCTTCTTACTCCTTTCCATGGCAAGCTTTGTATAGGGGTTCACCATCAGCGGTGGCTACTTTCAATCCTCTCGGGAAAATGATCCTATGCGGCTGTCACTCGCACGGCTAATCGTCTGGAGGCATCACCCATGGTTGATGGCTACATCCCATCCTCGCAGTGAAAACTAATGCTCACGCACTCTGTCACAGTACGGCTAATCACTGGTTGGTTCCCACGCCTACTGGAATAGAATCCCTTGATTCTTTTGCGTCTGTCACTAACGCCCAGCACTTGCAAGTTTGAAGCACGTCACAGTCATTCATTACCGGAATCCTACTCGGAATACCACAGACAAGGTTAGACTTTCCGGATTCCCAGGATCCTACTCGGAATACCACAGACAAGGTGAGACTTTCCGGATCCTCATAAATGCCGCCATCTATCTAGCTTATACCACGAAGATTCTGTTGGGGAATCTAAGAGATATACATTCAAGCTCTGTTGCATGTAGAACGGAAGTGGTTGTCAATCACGCGCATTCATAAGTGAGAATGATAATAAGGTTTATTTACTCATCACATTCATCATGTTCTTGGGTGCGAATGAATATCTTGGAATCAGAATAAAAGAGAATTGAATAAAAGAAAATAGAATTTCATTAATACTTGAGGTACAGCAGAGCTCCACACCCTTAATCTATGGTGTGCAGAAACTCCACCGTTGAAAATACATAAGTAAAAGAGGTTCAGGCATGGCCGAATGGCCAGCCCTCTCCATGATCAAGTGACCGAATATTCAAAGAGATTAAACTGTCAAAAGATGTCTAATACAATAGATAAATGTCCTATATATACTAGACTAGCTACTAGGGTTTACATGAGTAAGTAATTGATGCATAAATCCACTTCCGGGGCCCACTTGGTGTGTGCTTGGGCTGAGCTTGATCTATCCACGAGCTGAGGCTTCTCTTGGAGTTGAACTTCGAGTTATGACGTGTTTTGGGCGTTCAACTCCGGATCATGACGTTTTTCTGGCGTTTAACTCCAGACAGCAGCATGAACTTGGCGTTCAACGCCAAGTTACGTCGTCATTCTTCGAATAAAGTATGGACTATTATATATTGCTGGAAAGCCCTGGATGTCTACTTTACAAGGCCGTTGAGAGCGCGCCAATTGGAGTTCTGTAGCTCCAGAAAATCCATTTCGAGTGCAGGGAGGTCAGAATCCAACAGCATCAGCAGTCCTTTTGTCAGCCTTTTTCAGAGTTTTGCTCAAATCCCTCAATTTCAGTCAGAATTTACCTGAAATCACAGAAAAACACACAAACTCATAGTAAAGTCCAGAAATGTGAATTTAACATAAAAACTAGTGAAAACATCCCTAAAATTAGCTTGAACTTACTAAAAACTACCTAAAAACAATGCCAAAAAGCGTATAAATTATCCGCTCATCACAACACCAAACTTAAATTGTTGCTTGTCCCCAAGCAACTGAAAATCAAATAGGATAAAAAGAAGAGAATATACTATAAATTCCAAAATATCAATGAATATTAATTATAATTAGATGAGCGGGACTTGTAGCTTTTTGCCTCTGAACAGTTTTGGCATCTCACTTTTTCCTTTGAAGTTTATGAATGATTGGCTTCTCTAGGAACTTAGAATTTCGGATAGTGTTATTGACTTTCCTAGTTAAGCATGTTGATTCTTGAACACAGCTACTTATGAGTCTCGGCCGTGGCCCTAAGCATTTTGTTTTCCAGTATTACCACCAGATACATAAATGCCACAGACACATAACTGGGTGAACCTTTTCAGATTGTGACTCAGCTTTGCTAGAGTCCCCAGTTAGTGGTGTCCAGAGCTCTTAAGCACACTCTTTTGCTTTGGATCACGACTTTAACCACTCAGTCTCAAGCTTTTCACTTGGACCTTCATGACACAAGCACATGGTTAGGGACAGCTTGATTTAGCCGCTTAGGCCTGGATTTAATTTTCTTGGGCCCTCCTATCCATTGATGCTCAAAGCCTTGGATCCTTTTTACCCTTGCCTTTTGGTTTTAAGGGCTATTGGCTTTTTCTACTGCTCCTTCTTTTTCTATATACTCTTTTTAGCTCCATTTTTTTTTCGAATGCTTCTTCTTTTTCACTGCTTTTTCTTGCTTCAAGAATCAATTTCATGATTTTTTCAGATCATCAATAACATTTCTCTTTGTTCATCATTCTTTCAAGAACCAACAATTTTAACACTCATAAACAACAATATCAAAAGACATATGCACTGTTCAATCATTCATTCAGAAAACAAAAAGTATTGTCACCACATCAATATAATTAAATTAAATTCAATAATATTTTCGAAATTCATGTACTTCTTGTTCTTTTGAATTAAAACATTTTTCATTTAAGAGAGGTGAAGGACTAATAGATTTTATTCATAGCTTTAAGGCATGGTTACATACTAATGATCATGAAATAAAGACACAAAACATGGATAAACACAATAATTAAAAACCGAAAACAGAAAGAAATAAAGAACAAGGAATGAGTCCACCTGAGTGAGGGTGGCGCCTTCTTGAAGAACCAATGGTGCTCTTTGAGCTCCTCTATGTCTCTTCCTTGCTTCTGTTGAATGATTCCTAGTAATTTTGGTGTTCCTCCCCTTAGTTGCTTCCAATATTTGTGTGGAGGACAACTTATCCCCTGAGGTATCTCAGGGATCTCTTAATTTGCAGTCACATGTTCTACCACTGAGCTATGACGGCTTATATTAGTCTTTCCATCTCCCATGACTCAGAGGTGGAAGCTTTTTGTCTTCCCTTTGAGGTTCTCTGGCTTTAGGTGCCATTAATGGTAATGGAAAAGCAAAAAAAGCTATGCTTTTACCACACCAAACTTAAAATATTGCTCGCCCTCGAGCAAGAGAAGAAAGAAGAGAAAAAGAAGAAAATGGAGGTGAGTGAGGGGAGATGGATTCGGCTATATGGGTGGGATTGGGTGGGTTAGAATTTTGAATTTTGAAGGTGAGTGGGGTTTATGGGAAAGAGTGAGTGGTGAATGAAAAATAGAAGGGATGATCATGAATGGAGAGAGAGAGGGCGAGGTAGGTGGGGATCCTGTGAGGTCCACAGGTCCTGAGGTGTCAAGGAATTCCATCCCTGCACCAAATAGGCATGTAAAATGCCTTCGTGCATCATTCTGGCGTTTAAACGCCCATTGGTGTACATTCTGGGCGTTCAACGCCCATGTAAAGCATGTTTCTAGCGTTGAACGCCAGTTTCATGCTTGTTACTGGCGTTCAGTGCCAGCTTTTCTTCTCTGGGCACATTCCTGGCGTTCAGCGCCAGAATGTTGCTTGTTTCTGGCGTTCAGCGCCAGAATGGTGCTCTGTTCTGGCGTTGAACGCCGGCCAGATGCACCTTACTGGCGTTGAACGCCAGCCTGTGCGTCCTCCAGGGTGAAAAATTTTTTTCTTCTGTTTTTGACTCTGTTTTTAATTTTTTTTTGATTTTTTTCGTGACTCCTCATGATCATGTACCTAATAAAACACAAAATAACAATAAAATAGTATAAAATAAAATTAGATAAATAAAAATTGGGTTGCCTCCCAACAAGCGCTTCTTTAATGTCAATAGCTTGACAGTGGCTCTCATGGAGCCACAAGGTTCTCAGGTCAATGTTGTATAGTTGTCCACACCAAACTTAGAGTGTGGATATAGGATTTTAACACCAAACTTAGTGTTTGGTTGTGGCCTCCCAACACCAAACTTAGAGTTTGACTGTGGGGGCTCTTCTTGACTCTGAACTAAGAGAAGCTCTTCATGCTTACTCTCTTTTGTCACAGAGGGATGGCCATGTGCCTTAAACACAAGGTATTCCCCATTTAATTGAAGGACTAATTCTCCTTTGTTGACATCTATCACAGCTTCTGCTGTGGCTAGGAAAGGTCTTCCAAGGATGATACATTCATCATCTTCCTTCCTAGTGTCTAGGATTATGAAATCAGTAGGGATGTAAAGGCCTTCAACCTTTACTAGAATGTCCTCTACTAACCCATAAGCTTGTCTCAATGACTTGTCTGCCAATTGCAATGAGAACAAGGCAGGCTGTACCTCAATGATCCCCAGCTTCTCCATTACAGAGAGTGGCATAAGATTTATCCCTGACCCCAGATCACACATAGCTTTTTCAAAGATCATGGTGCCTATGGTACAAGGTATTAAGAACTTGCCAGGATCTTGTTTCTTTTGAGGTAGAGTTCTCTGAATCCAAGTATCTAGTTCACTAATGAGCAAGGGGGTTCACTTTCCCAAGTCTCATTACCAAACAGCTTGGCATTCAGTTTCATGATAGCTCCTAAGTATTGAGCAACTTGCTCTCCAGTCACATCTTCATTCTCTTCAGAGGATGAATATTCTTCAGAGCTCATGAATGGCAGAAGGAGATTTAAAGGAATCTCTAAGGTCTCTAGATGAGCCTCAGATTCCTCAGGATCCTTAATAGGAAACTCCTTCTTGCTTGAGGAACGTCCCAGGAGGTCTTCCTCACTAGGATTTTCGTCCTCCTCCTCCTTTGTGCATTCGGCCATATTGACTATGTCAATGGCCTTGCACTCTCCTTTTGGATTTTCTTCTGTATTGCTTGGGAGAACACTGGGAGGAGTTTCAATTACTTTCTTACTCAGCTGGCCCACTTGTGCCTCCAGATTTCTAATGGAGGATCTTGTTTCATTCATGAAACTGAAAGTGGCCTTTGACAGATCAGAGACTATATTGGCTAAATTAGAAGTGTTTTGTTCAGAATTCTCTGTCTGTTGCTGAGAAGATGATGGATATGGCTTACTATTGTTCAGCCTATTGCGTCCACCATTGTTAAAGCCTTGTTGAGGCTTTTGTTGATCCTTCCAGGAGAAATTTGGATGATTTCTCCATGATGAGTTGTAGGTGTTTCCATAAGGTTCACCCATGTAATTAACCTCTGCCATGGCAGGGTTCTCAGGATCATAAGCTTCTTCAGAAGCTGCCTCTCTAGTACTGTTGGATGCATGTTGCAATCCATTCAGATTTTGAGAGATCATGTTGACCTGTTGAGTCAACACTTTGTTCTGAGCCAATATGGCATTCAGAGCATCAATTTCAAGAACTCCTTTCTTCTGAGGTATCCCATTGTTCACGGAATTCCTCTCAGAAGTGTACATGAACTGGTTAATTGCAACCATGTCAATGAGTTCTTAAGCCTCTTCAGGCGTTTTCTTCAGGTGAATAGATCCACCTGCAGAATGATCCAATGACATTTTCGAAAATTCAGAGAGACCATAATAGAATATATCTAATATGGTCCATTCTGAAAACATGTCAGATGGACACCTTTTGGTCAGCTGCTTGTATCTTTCCCAAGCTTCATAGAGGGATTCACCATCTTTTTGTTTGAAGGTTTGAACATCCACTCTCAGCTTGCTCAGCTTTTGAGGAGGAAAGAATTTATCCAAGAAGGCAGTGACCAGCTTATCCCATGAGTCCAGGCTATCCTTGGGTTGTGAATCCAACCATATTCTAGCTTTGTCTCTTACAGCAAAAGGGAAAAGCATGAGTCTGTAGACTTCAGGATCAACTCCATTCGTCTTTACAGTCTCACAGATCTGCAAGAACTCAGTTAAAAACTGGTAAGGATCTTCAGATGGAAGTCCATAAAACTTGCAGTTTTGTTGCATCAAGGCAACTAGCTGAGGTTTCAGCTCAAAGTTATTGGCTCCAATGGCAGGAATGGAGATGCTTCTTCCATCAAACTTGGATGTTGGCTTAGTGAAGTCACCAAGCATTCTCCTTGCATTATTATTATTATTTTCAGCTGCCATCTCTTTCTCTTGTTCGAAAATTTCTAGAAGGTTTCTTCTGGATTGTTGTAATTTAGCTTCTCTTAATTTTCTCTTCAGATTCCTTTCAGGTTCTGGATCAATTTCAACAAGAGTGCCTTTATCCCTGTTCCTGCTCATATGAAAGAGAAGAAAACAAGGAAAGAAGAGGAATCCTCTATGTCACAGTATAGAGATTCCTTTATGTTAGTAGAAAAAGAAGGGAGTAGAAGAATGAAGAAGAGGGTTCGGATTTTTGGATGAAGAGAGGTGAAGAAAAGTGTTAGTAATTAAATAATTAAATAGAAGGAGAGAAGAGGAGGGAGAATTCGAAAATAATTTTGAAAAAGGAGTTAGTAATTTTCGAAAATTAGAGATAAAATGTAATTAAAATTAAAACATGAAACAATTAGTTAATTAAAAAGAATTTTTTGGAAAAGGGGTGAGATATTTTCGAAAATTAGAGAGGGAAAAGTAGTTAGGTGATTTTGAAAAAGATAAGAAACAAACAAAAAGTTAGTTAGTTGATTGAAAAAGATTTGAAATCAAAATTTAAAAAGATATGAAGATAATAAGTTAGATAAGATATTTTGAAATCAAATTTTGAAAAAGATAAAGTTTTTGAAAAAGATAAGATAAAAAGATAAAAAGATTTTTAAGAAAAAGATATTTTGAAAAAGATTTAATTTTTAAAATTACTTAACTAACAAGAAACTACAAGATAAGATTCTAGAACTTAAAGATTGAACCTTTCTTAACAAGAAAGTAACAAACTTCAAATTTTTGAACCAATCACATTACTTGTTAGTTAATTTTCGAAAATTAGATATAAAAGATAAGAAAAAGATTTTGATAATATTTTGAAAAAGATTTTTGGAATTTTCGAAAAAAAAATGAAAAAGATATGATTTTTGAAAAAGATTTTGAAAAGATAAGATTTTTAAAATTGAAATTTTGACTTGACTTGTAAGAAACAACTAATTTTGAAAATATTTGACCAAGTCAACCCAAAATTTTCGAAATTTTGGAGGGAAATAAGGAAAAGATATTTTTGATTTTTAAATTTTTAAAGAAAAACACAAAAATGACCCAAAACATGAAAATTTTGGATCAAGACACAAGATGCATGCAAGAATGCTATGAATGTCAAGATGAACACCAAGAACACTTTAAGATCATGATGAACATCAAGAACATATTTTTGAAAAATTTTTGATGCAAAGAAAACATGCAAGATACCAAACTTAGAAATTTTTAATGCATGGAAATTATGGATGCAAAGATGCACATGAAAAACAACAAACAACACAAAACAAGAAATCATCAAGATCAAACAAGAAGACTTGTCAAGAACAACTTGAAGATCATGAAGAACACTATGAATGCATGGAATTTTCGAAAAATACAGGAAAAAAATTTTTTAAAAGCATGCAATTGACACCAAACTTAAAAATTGACTCAAGACTCAAACAAGAAACACAAAATATTTTTGGTTTTTATGATTTTATGATTTTTTTGGATTTTTATTAATTTTTTTCGAAAATAGAGTTTGGAAAAAACGAAAAATAAAAGAAAAATTTTGAAAAAGATTTTTGAAAAGAAAATTACCTAATCTGAGCAACAAGATGAACTGTCAGTTGTCCATACTCGAACAATCCCCGGCAATGGCGCCAAAAACTTGGTGGACGAAATTGTGATCATCAATATTGGCTCTTTGGTATGTACACAAAAACTATTGTGTCTCTTGGTTAAATTCACAACTCCGTTCAACTAACCAGCAAGTGTACTGGGTCGTCCAAGTAATAAACCTTACGTGAGTAAGGGTCGATCCCACAGAGATTGTTGGTATGAAGCAAGCTATGGTCACCTTGTAAATCTCAGTTAGGCAGATTAAAAAGTTATGGGTTTCGAAAATTAATTAAAAGAAGAAATAATAAAAGGGATAGAATACTTATGTAGACTCATTGGTAGGAATTTCAGTTAAGTATATGAAGATGCTGTATGGCCCAAGGACGCCTGCTCTCCTACTGCTTCTACTCAATCCTTCTTACTCCTTTCCATGGCAAGCTTTGTATAGGGGTTCACCATCAGCGGTGGCTACTTTCAATCCTCTCGGGAAAATGATCCTATGCGGCTGTCACTCGCACGGCTAATCGTCTGGAGGCATCACCCATGGTTGATGGCTACATCCCATCCTCGCAGTGAAAACTAATGCTCACGCACTCTGTCACAGTACGGCTAATCACTGGTTGGTTCCCGCGCCTACTGGAATAGAATCCCTTGATTCTTTTGCGTCTGTCACTAACGCCCAGCACTTGCAAGTTTGAAGCACGTCACAGTCATTCATTACCGGAATCCTACTCGGAATACCACAGACAAGGTTAGACTTTCCGGATTCCCAGGATCCTACTCGGAATACCACAGACAAGGTGAGACTTTCCGGATCCTCATAAATGCCGCCATCTATCTAGCTTATACCACGAAGATTCTGTTGGGGAATCTAAGAGATATACATTCAAGCTCTGTTGCATGTAGAACGGAAGTGGTTGTCAATCACGCACATTCATAAGTGAGAATGATAATGAGGGTTATTTACTCATCACATTCATCATGTTCTTGGGTGCGAATGAATATCTTGGAATCAGAATAAAAGAGAATTGAATAAAAGAAAATAGAATTTCATTAATACTTGAGGTACAGCAGAGCTCCACACCCTTAATATATGGTGTGCAGAAACTCCACCGTTGAAAATACATAAGTAAAAGAGGTTCAGGCATGGCCGAATGGCCAGCCCTCTCCATGATCAAGTGACCGAATATTCAAAGAGATTAAACTGTCAAAAGATGTCTAATACAATAGATAAATGTCCTATATATACTAGACTAGCTACTAGGGTTTACATGAGTAAGTAATTGATGCATAAATCCACTTCCGGGGCCCACTTGGTGTGTGCTTGGGCTGAGCTTGATCTATCCACGAGCTGAGGCTTCTCTTGGAGTTGAACTTCGAGTTATGACGTGTTTTGGGCGTTCAACTCCGGATCATGACGTTTTTCTGGCGTTTAACTCCAGACAGCAGCATGAACTTGGCGTTCAACGCCAAGTTACGTCGTCATTCTTCGAATAAAGTATAGACTATTATATATTGCTGGAAAGCCCTGGATGTCTACTTTCCAACGCCGTTGAGAGCGCGACAATTGGAGTTCTGTAGCTCCAGAAAATGCATTTAGAGTGCAGGGAGGTCAGAATCCAACAGCATCAGCAGTCCTTTTGTCAGCCTTTTTCAGAGTTTTGCTCAAATCCCTCAATTTCAATCAGAATTTACCTGAAATCACAGAAAAACACACAAACTCATAGTAAAGTCCAGAAATGTGAATTTAACATAAAAACTAGTGAAAACATCCCTAAAATTAGCTTGAACTTACTAAAAACTACCTAAAAACAATGCCAAAAAGCGTATAAATTATCCGCTCATCACTAATCAATAAGATGCATTCTCTAGCAATTCCAAGGGAGGACGACTCGGGAGACTAGTACTATCGGTTATAGATTGTAGGATTGTTTGATGCGAAGTTTGAATGTCGATTAGACTATACTCACGATTATATCCATTATTGAATTCTATATCGGCATGATAAATTTCATTTATCAACCATCAATGACATACAGATCAAGAAAGCTCAGGTAGTAGTCTTTCCCATTTCCACGTGGCACATGTGTCAATCTACCAATTGAGAAACCTTGTTTCCTTGGCTTCCACATGAAAATATCATCTTCCTAAACAAATTTGTTTAGAAACGGGATATATGTTAATTTCCTCCTATCAGGGAATAATCTATTTGCAAGCATCCATGCTAAAAGTTTTGTCAACTTCCTATCAATGACATCAACAATGTTTTCATGATCCCTAAAAATTACTAGATGATCATTGGAAAAGTGAAATGGAAGCATAATAACTGACAGTTCCTTCAGTTGTATGTCAAATCCAAATATCCTCCAAGCTGCTTCACATGTAAATATGTAGTGACAATCATAATAATTGTGTATCTCATCAATTACCTGCATACTATCAAGTTGACCTACTTGCTGGTAGAAAGTGGCAGTTACTCGATCATTTTCCTTGTGAACAAACTTGAATAGATACTTGATTTTGATGTTTGGCACGTATGCTCAATGTTTACATGACAACCATACTTCAGCAACAAAGATGAATTTTAAGGCACAATGTATGAATTGTTAAGAGTTACATTTTTCTTATTGATTGTTCGGCCATTGTCAAGTCTTCTATATTTAGGAAATCTAGCATCGTTAATTATGGTCCTTGTCCTAAATGGTTTTGGATAGAACTTTGAGCACCTTTCTTTTAACATGCATAGTTTAGTAATATTGTGCTTCCCACAAGGTCCATGGACCATAAACTTTTCAACCGCTACATAAAGCTTAGGACGGCTTGACTTATCCGGGATTTCAGCTGATATGAGCTCGTCGATATCTCCGACAATGTTGGCTTGAATAGTGGATGTATGAATAGTAGAATGTGAGTGTCTGGTAAACCCCGTTTCTCAAATTCTACAGTGCATACATCTACAAATTGATTAACTGAATTTAATAAAAAAAAAACCTTTTGATATTTTGCTGATTAGAATATGTAATTCACTTACACGCTACAAGCAAACATCGATTTTGCTACACTTTTAAAGCATGGAAAAAAGTTGAAAAAAGCGTAGCGATTATATAAATGATTTTGCTGGTTTTACTGTGCATTTATCGATTTTGCTGAATTAGTTTAATTTTATAAATAATTTGATATTGGTGCTTGATAAACCCATATTTTATGATATATTTTGTGTTGAATTTAAGTGATTTATTCAATCCTTCACCCGCTTATGCATGTGAAATTGCATAGTTTTACTTTCCCTTCCTTATTATGTGATGTATGTGAAAAACATGTTTCCTAGGCTTTCATAATTCATAATTTTTAGTTTAGATGTAGTTTTTAGAGAGAGAGAGAGGCTCTCTCCTCTCTCTTAGAATTTAGGATTTAGATTTTTAGAATTAGGATTCCTCTCAGTTTATGGTTATTTCTCAATTTCAGGTTCAATGTTCTTCAATTTATATTTCTCTTTTACTTTTAGATACTCTAATATTTTTATCTGTTAATTACTTATGTTGCCCATTTGAGTTATAAATCTTTCCATGTTAGATTTGACTTTATGTTTAAACGTAGTTTGATGTGTTCCAAATTTATGATTTTTCATTTAGCTTTTTATATTTTTGGCTTTAATTGATTAATTGGTAACTCTTGAGTTATCAAACTCATTGTTGACTGAAAATTGGAATTCTTCAAGAATTAATTCGAGTTCCACTAACTCTAGCCTTTTCCAAGGAAAGACTAGGACCTGAGGAACCAAACTTATTCCATCCACTTGACTTACCTTCATAGTTAGAGGTTAACTTAGTGGGAGAAAATTCCAATTCGCATCACAATTGATAAGGATAACTGGGATAAGACTTCCAGTTTTCATACTTTGCCAAGAGTTTTATTAATTATTAATTTATTAATTCTTGCAACCTATTTTTCTTGCTTAAAACCTTTTTCAAACCCAGACACTATTTTTCCATAACCAATAATAAATCATACTTTCCTGCAATTCTTTGAGAAGACGACCCGAGGTTTGAATACTTCGGTTTATAAATTTTATTGGGTTTGTTACTTGTGACAACCAAACGTTTGTACGAAAGGATTTTCTGTTAGTTTAGAAGCTATACTTACAACGCGACTGTTTTTTGTAAAATTCTTTACTAGCAAAAAATCCTAACGTCAAAATGGCGCTGTTGCCGGGGAGTTGCAAACGTGTGCCTTATTATTGGTTATTGTAAATATTTTTCTTTTAATTATTTATTTATTTTTGTTTTCCCTTCTTATTTCTAATAACTACTATGAATTCTCACCCCTCTCGCTTTGAGTTTGGTTCTACTTTTGTTGCAAGGAATGGAAGCTATAACAGGACTATGCATCACGGTCTAAGCAATCAAAGATGGATGGAGCCAAGAGGATCTGATAAACCCTTTAGGCAACAACACCCTCCTAGATATCATGGACAAAGACCATTCTACAATACATGCCCAACTGATAGATTTGGTGGACCGCCTCGTAGCTACCAACAAACCCCACCCTGTGCTCAGAGACCATCCTCTCAACATAACTTCGAACCACCACACTCACAAGCTTTTTTTCACCATTCACTACCACATGATCCTTATCCACTTCAACACCAATCCAATTACTCCCAAGAACCACCACTCCCTTATGCGCCATGTCCATATCCATCAAGCCAAGAGTCACAGGTTCGCTTCGAAGAATCAGTAAACCAATTTAATGCAACCCTTCATCAACTGGAGCAAGCAATAAATCAATTATCTTCCAGATGTTCAGTCACTCAACAGACTCCCATAGCCTCATGTGGAGAATCTAATAAAGAACGTAGCATGAAAGAAACACTAGAAGCTCCAATGGACAGCATAGAGCGTAACTTCGTATTGGAACAAGTAGAGGACGCTGTCATTGTAGAAGAAAAAGAGTTGGTTGAAGATTTAGGAGATGCTGAACCTCCACGGGAACACAGAGTCATGGAAGGCTCCGTCAAGGATGTTACAATTGACGCGAAAGAGGATGTTGCGCAGCCTCCAATACAGATATCTTATGAAGAACTGGACGGAATAACCTAAGACACATGTTTTCTTGATGATGACGATTACAAGTCGGATTCTCTTAGCAATGAACTTGCATCCGCAAGTGAATTTTTTGAGACAGAAGGATCTTTCCCAAGTGAATACGAAGATGATGCAGAGGTCGACTTTTCTCAACCTTCTAATTATGACTCGAGTGATGAGGAAGATATCGAAGACTTTGATCAAGACATGGTTGAAACGAAAGAAATTTGCAAAGAAGTGGAGGAATTCACTGAAGACCACAAGGGAGTAGAGCTTGCAAAACCACTGGAAACACCTATCCCAAGGTCATTACCACCCAATACGAACTTCAAGTGGGTAAAATCCTTGACTTTCATCTTTACTTTTCCACTTGAATATGGTTTACTTGAGACAGATGGCCAGCTTAGAGCTCTTTGTGGCATTAAAAGCAAACGGGAAATGACTCGCACTCAGAGCTGGTATGCAAGATTCACTGAGGTTTCACACTTCAATTTAAGGTGCAAGAATTGGTGTCAAGCTCAATTGAAAGGATCTTGGAAGCTGTTTGGTCACTGCAATGAGAATTCAGACTACTCACCACCCGGCTAGAAAAATGTAGATCAAGACAAAGACGGGTGTAAAAGAAAAGTTTGGGATCCTGGAGTCTGTTCTGACATTTAACACCCCGGGAGCCTTAAAGCCTGTTGGAACTCACCTAAGGGCTTTGCGTACCTTGTTTGGAACCCCGGAGGATGCTGGCATTCCAAACACTAGTGGAGATTTCTAGACGAATTCAAGCACAAGCCACCGTAATAGGAAGATCATCCAATGTCCAACTTAGGGACTTTAACTAAAAGTGCTAGGTGGGAGACAGCCCACCATGGTATGATCGTTTCTTTTTCAGTTTTATTTTTAGTCTATTTTTGAGTTTTTATTGAACCTGGAATCCTGCATAGAATTCATATTAAGCATTGCACTCTGCATACTGCATAAAAAAAAGAAGAGAGAGCACGCGACGCGACAGCGTCGCTGACGCGTCCGCGTGGGTCACAAGTGCAGTAAAAGAAAAGGAAAGTGAACAGAGAGTTATGCTGAAGCAAGGCTGGAGGTATGCCTTTGGCTCAAAATTGTTCCACGCGACCGTGTGCCCCACGCGATCGCGTCCTTTGGGGAAAATACCTCCCACGAGTCCGCGTCACTCACGCGAACACGTGATCTGGATATCGACGTAAAGATCCAACGCCCAGAAAGTTGGGCTGGAATCGTGCGGCTAGTGTGCGTTTATCACAAAACAATCCATGCGTGCACGTCCCTGACGCGAACACGTCACTTACACAACACCCATCCCATGTGAAAGTGTGAGCGACGCGATCGTGTCGCGCGGATATTATGACCCCCTATATCAAACAGAGAGTTGCGCTAAAACGACGCTGGAATCGTGCGTCTAGCACAAATTCCAACGACGCGGTCGCGTGCTTCACGCGTCCGCGTCACCTATCTTACACCTAAACCACGCGATTGTGTCAACCACGCATCTGCGTCAACCCTATTTCACCCTACTCACGCGATCGCATCATCCACGCGTTCGCGTGGATTCACGATCACTAACCCTATGTCACGCAAACCCTCTCCCCATCGTGTCCCTAAACCCTCACCTCCTCTCCCCATAATCTCTGCAACTCTCTCTCAACCACCCCTCTCTCACTCTCCCCCACCACCGCGCTGCCGCCAATCCACCACCACCCAACCCGACCGCGATACCCAGCCCTCCCCTCTCCTCCTTCTTCCATTCCCCTCTTTCTCACTCTCCTCTGCCACTGCACCACCGCCGCACGCCTCCGACCAGTGCTGCACCCTCCGCCGGCCACCACCCCGAACCGCCCCCTCTCATTAATTCCCAACACTCTCGCCTTCCTCCGCCACTGCTACCTCACCGCGGCCAACCTCCGACGGCCATTGCGCCACCACAGCGCCACCGTGTCTCCCCCCCGGTGCCGCCACTGCCCTCCCTCTGTCCTATCCCTTGTTCTTCGCATACCAGGTTCCGCCGTACACCGATTTCCTTTCATTCCTAGTTCGCTGCACATTTTTCAGAATTTGTTCATATTAGGATAGCTAGAGATGCATGTTTGTAGTGGATTCTAGGTGGTTAGGTAGCTAGGATCTGGATAGTGGATTTAGCCCTGATAATTGCACTGTTCCTGTTATCTGTTTATCTATTCTGCAATTTATTCTGGCTATGATGTTGATCCTGTTCATATGTTGCTCTTAACTGTTACTTGCTGCTGTTACACTGCTCTTTCTTATTCTTGCTATTTGTGCAGCCTTATTTCAATACATATGAACTATTCTTGTTATTTGTTTTCCGGAAACATCCAATTTTAGCCAGAATGCTGCCCAATTTTCTGCAAATTACTTTTCCTTCTACATTCAAGTATTGGTTTTGGCAATTCTCATCTTTTTAACTGCTCCACGCATACCAAACCTATTCTTGAATGCACGGGCCAACATTCTTATTACTTTTGATCTCCTGGTTAATAAATTGATTTATTGATGGTTGGATTTTACTTTTTACTACTTCTATATATATATGAATCATCATCAGTACCCTGTTATTCCTGCTTGAATATGAGTTAACTGTTGCTTAAATTTGTGAAATTCTTGTTACTTAGGAACCAATTATCATGCCACTTACTCTGACTTCCTTTTTTCACTAATTTTCGCTTTCTAACCTCTTTTTCAATTTTACCCATTTTTAACTTTCTAACTTCCCACTTCCCCTTTTCACTACTTCTTTAAATTAATTTCACTCATGGCATGATAATTGCTTTTCCTAATTAACAAGCTTTCCACTTCTAACATATTTTGGAATGTGATTTCTCATCTCAGCTTTTCAACTCCAACACAATCCAACATATACATCTTCCTAACTCATTTCATTTTTCTACTGCTCCTTTGCCACTTCATGCTTACCTTGTTATTTGCCTACTTGTTTTCCTGCTTTTATTCCTCAATTATATCTTGGAAATTCTGTTTTTCAGGATGTCTGAATCTCAAGGCAGGGGAAAGGGCAAAGTCACCACTGGCAAACGGAAAAGAGGTGAATCCTCTGGTTTCATCCTTAGCATCTTACATGATGATTCCTGGCGGGAGAAGAATTTCACCCCTCAAGAAAAGGCTGATCAGTTGGTACCTTCAGCTGACCCGGTAAAATTTGCAAACAAATACTGTGAGCTGAAATACCCAACCTTTGCCACCGCTAGGAACCTACACATGAAAAGGACCCTCAAAATTCTAGAAGAACTCCAGCAGTACACCTCAGATCATATCAAACAGAGAGGCTGGTTTTTCCTAGAGAGGAACCTAACTGAGGTCAACTCATCCTGGGTTAGAGAATTCTACTGTAACTACTTTCTCTCTTCCCTGGATGCCGTACAGCTCAGAGGCAAACAGATTCTGGTTACTGAGGAAGCAATTGAAGAAATCCTCCATCTTCCACCTAAATCAGATCAGCCAGATGGTTACCAGAAAGCTGAGAAAGATATGAGATTTATGAGGTTTGATTGGGATGCAGTAAAAAAGGACATCACTCTTGATCCTACTGTTCCTTAGGTCATGGGAACTAGCACATTGGTACCCAAAGGAATCAGGCTTATATATCTGAATGACGAGGCTTGGCTATGGCAACAGATTCTGAGCAACTATGTGATGCCGAGCACTCATGAGACGGAGGTGCTAGCTGCCATGATTACCCTCATCTGGTGTGTGATGATGGGTAAGGACCTTTATCTATCTCGCTTCATCCGGCATTACATGGCCAGGGTCCATGTTAGAGGCACCCTCTCTTTTCCTTACATGATTACTCAGTTGGGTCGCCGAGCTGAGGTCCCTTGGGAGGCTGTTGATGAAAAGCCCCCCACAGTAGAGTGCCAAAAGATCATCCCGCACAGTCGGAAATTCCTGGCTTTCGGCTACTGCCCTCCATTTCTCACTGACACTACTGAGGCAGCCACCTCTTTAGCTACCCCTTCAGCTTCCACTGGCCCAGCACCACCCACTGCACCCCCACCTGCTCCTGAGCCCGTCTACCATCTGGTGCACCGACTCTTTGATCGCCTAGATCAGATGGAGCGCCATCACCAGCAACAGTTTGAGAGATCTGATCGTCGCACCAGGCGACTTTTTGAGAGGTCTGAGCGTCGCCACAAGCAACGCTATGAGCACCTCAAGCTGATGATCCGCTCTGGTGGTGACATTCCCTCCGAGCCCGACACGCCCTCTGACACATCTGAGGAGGAGGTGAGCGATCACGAGGAGGAGGCACTTACCCAGGCTGAGCAGGGGGGTACCGGCCACACTGCACCACATCATGAGGAGCACCACCAGCTACAGACTGCAGATCCGGAAGTTCCTCTACGGACAGAGCCCCCGCTGCATCAGACCACTCCTCCGATCCTCTCAGCGACTGCAGACCCTCAGCCTACCATCGAGACACCAGCAGCCCATCCTTCCGGAGATGGCATTTTGTCACACCCTGCTTGAGTGAGCATCGAGGACAATGCTATTATTTAAGTGTGGGGAGCTTGCCATCTCTGGCATTCATTTATTTTGGTGAATCACTACAAACTCTCTTCTTATTTTGTCTATTTTCTGTATTTTTGTACATTTTTCTCTTTTTGCTTTTTTATTGTACTTTTTGCATTATGCACTTTGAGCTATATGTATACATCTTGGATATTTTAGCTTGATTTGCACCTTAGTTTACTAGTTATTTATGAAGTGGATTAATTAGTATAGTTTACCCTTTTTAGCATATGATAGTTTATTTGATTGAAAATAAAAAGGAAGTAAGCTAGAGACTTTAACAGAATCAATCCACACACCTTGTATATATAGCATTACATGTTAGTTAGTTAACAACATTTTATCAAGGGGGAACACTAAAACTTTAAAGCCATCCAATATATTTTACATTGAGAATAATGGAAACTCTTAATTTCTACTTGCATGACATACATAACTGATATATGATTTATGAGCTTGAGAACACACAGCCTGTGAGTTTTGAGCTTAATTGTATGGTTACATTCAAACCATAAATTTCATTCCTGTGTGTCTTGCCCTTCTTTTTATTTTATTCTGATGTTCTTTACTTTGTTTTAATCTATATGTCCAATTATAGAATATAGATACATACCAAGATAGGATTGAGGTCATGTTTGATTATCAACTCACTTATCCCAAATAAAGCCTACCTTTTATGCCATCCTTGTTAGCCCCCTTGAGCTTTTTAATCCCCTTCTGTTTTACAACCACATTACTAGCCTTAAGCAGAAAAACAAAATAAAAATCCCAAGTTGAATCCTTGGTTAGCTTAAGATAGATATAGTGTAAAATTTAAGTGTGGAGAATTTTATGGGAACATGGGATGATAGAAAAGTAGGAAATTAAATTAAACAAGTCATGTAAAAATTTGGAAAGCATGCTCATGTGAAATCAAAATAATTGAATTACCATGTGCATTAAAAAATTATTTATTAACTAATTAAATAAGGGGATACAAAAAAAATATATATTACCCCAAATGCAAAATAAAAAAAAATTTTGCACATGGAACAAAATCCAAAAATAAAGTTTGATACATGAGCATGCAATACAAAAGTGGGAAAAATTTGGGTAGCTAGGTAAAGTATTTTAAATTGTATAAAGTATGTATGTTAGGTGAGATCTTAGACTAATCAAGGATTCACTTATTAGCTCACTTAGCCTTATACATATATTTCTACCTCTACCTTGGCCCTATTACAACCTTGAAAAAAGACCTCATGATTTTTGTATGTGTGTATTCTATAATTGTTGATTGGTTAGATGAAGAACAAAGTTATAGAAAGTAAAAATAAAAAGAAGATTAGAGTGATTAACCCAATAAACACTGAGTGACTAGAGAATAAACACAAAATCCAGTGAGGGTTCATTAGCTCATCACCATATATCTCTACTTCTATTGTTAATTGTCTTGCAAGTTTGAAAAATATTTTATTAACTCATCTCAATTGTAAAAGTGCTTTAATATTATCTAAGGTTGGCTATGCGTATATGATTTCTTGAGAATGTGAATTAATTTAACTACGTGTAAAGCTTTATATATAGGTGAATAATAACTAGATTTGCATGACTCATTTAGGTAGTTGCATCTAAGATAAATTGCATTGCATGAGATTCCACTATTTTACCTTATTCTTTCTCTTGGATTTAGCATGAGGACATGCTATTGTTTAAGTGTGGGGAGGTTGATAAACCCATATTTTATGATATATTTTGTGCTGAATTTAAGTGATTTATTCAATCTTTCACTCGCTTATGCATGTGAAATTGCATGGTTTTACTTTCCCTTCCTTATTATGTGATGTATGTGAAAAACATGTTTCCTAGGCTTTCATAATTCATAATTTTTAGTTTAGATGTAGTTTTTAGAGAGAGAGAGGCTCTCTCCTCTCTCTTAGGATTTAGGATTTAGATTTTTAGAATTAGGATTCTTCTCAGTTTATGGTTATTTCTCAATTTCAGGTTCAATGTTCTTCAATTTATATTTCTCTTTTACTTTTAGATACTCTAATATTTTTATCTGTTAATTACTTATGTTGCCCATTTGACTTATAAATCTTTCCATGTTAGATTTGACTTTATGTTTAAACGTAGTTTGATGTGTTCCAGATTTATGATTTTTCATTTAGCTTTTTATATTTTTGGCTTTAATTGATTAATTGGTAACTCTTGAGTTATCAAACTCATTGTTGACTGAAAATTGGAATTCTTCAAGAATTAATTCAAGTTCCACTAACTCTAGCCTTTTCCAAGGAAAGACTAGGACCTGAGGAACCAAACTTATTCCATCCACTTGACTTACCTTCATAGTTAGAGGTTAACTTAGTGGGAGAAAATTCTAATTCTCATCACAATTGATAAAGATAACTGGGATAGGACTTCCAGTTTTCATACTTTGCCAAGAGTTTTATTAATTATTAATTTATTAATTCTTGCAACCTATTTTTCTTGCTTAAAACCATTTTCAAACCCAGACACTATTTGTCCATAAACAATAATAAATCATACTTTCCTGCAATTCCTTGAGAAGACGACCCGAGGTTTGAATACTTCGGTTTATAAATTTTATTGGGTTTGTTACTTGTGACAACCAAACGTTTGTACGAAGGGATTTTCTGTTATTTTAAAAGCTATACTTACAACGCGACTATTTTTTGTAAAATTCTTTACTAGCAAAAAATTCCAACGTCAGAGCTGGTTTAATTTTGAAAAAGATTTAATATTGGAATTGGTCTGAGTTTGGAAAAGATTTGAAATGAGTTTGAGAAATGGTTTGGTTGGGACCCTTGAAGAGTGGCATAGTCTAAATTTTAGAGGAGATGCTGCCAAAATTTTTATAAAAACTGAAAGTTTCATTTGAAGTTCTTATTAGAAAGTTTTGAAATTTTTAAGGATTTATAATTTGATTTTGAGTTATTAAGGAAAGGATTACATTTTGATTTTGATTTATTTAGAAAAGGATGAACTATGTTTTGAGTTTGAATTATTGATGAACAGAATGGGAAAGATAATGAGGATTGATTTTTCAAAGTATGATTTTTAATGAATTGAATGTTATTAAGAATGAATTTGAAAATGAAATTTTATTTGATTGAGATACCTGGATAGTAGCAAGGATTGTGGTTTGTCCCACTTGCTCCGAGTCAGTGATTGAGATACCTAGACAGTAACAAGGATTGTGGTTTGTCTCGCTTACTCCGGGTCGGTGATTATGATGCTTGGGTAGTAGCAGCAGTAGTGAATTATTCCACTTGCTTCAGGTTGAGTCTTTAAACACCCGACTGGGTAGTAGCAGCAGTAGTGGTTTATTTCACTTGCTCTGGGTTAAGCGGGTAGTAGCAATGGAGTTGTGGCTCAGGCCCACTTGCTCTGCGATGGGTTGTTTCTGTCCAAGGTTAGCTACCAAGACATGTTAGGTTGGCTATATAACCGACAGATGATATCATCAGCCATAGGACAGGCATATATCATATGCATTTGTATGTTTTGCTTGAGTGTGCATTGTTTTAGTTTGCCTATTTATTTAACTATGGTTATTTGCTATTTGCCCTACTTGCTGTATTTGTATCCTATCTGTGTTTTCCTTGGTTGTATTGTATGTATGTGCAACTGAGAGATCCTTCATGCGGGTGGTGGTAAAGCTGATGGTTGTTTTCCTGATGTGATGCTTTGATTGTTGATTTGATTGAGTTGCTTGGGCCAGAGGTCGTGGTTGGTTTTTGTTTGAGGTTTCAGTAAAGTATGAAAAATCAAGCTGGTTCAACATAGACTTAATGAACTTATGCTTGGAACAGGTTGGTCATTCATATAGTCTAGGAACCTTTTTAAGATTTTCTTATAAGAAAAGAAAGGTTTTGAGTTTCTGGATAATTAAATATTGGTTTTTGAAAAGGCTTTGGATTTTGGATTTTTGGATGTTAAATCGTTGGTTTTCAAAAGATTCATAAGATAACAATGATCACTGAGTTTTAAAAATAATTTTCTTATTAAATATCTTCTTATAACAAGTTTAAAAATCTATAGTGAGACCATGTGGTATTGTGGTTTGGTTCTCACCCTCTACAACTTTATCTTTTCAAGAATTGGATGAAGAAGCTTACAAAGAGTTTATTTGCATTTTACTTATTCGATATCGATATACTAGTTTAGTTATTATTTATTTATCCCTCGCCATTAATATTGTATCTTGTAAAGAGGGTTAGGAGTTTTGATGGTTATGTTTGTAAGTTATAGTATAAAAGATTTAGTTATTATATATATATATATATATATATATATATATATATATATATATATATATATAAGTGGTTGTGATTGATTTCTATGTATGTAAGTGCGTTTTCAAATAAAAAGTATTTTCGATTTTTCAAAGAAAACACGATAGGTTTCGAAGTAAAGGCTCATATCTTATTATTATATATATGGAAGTCGACGTAATAGTCTCGCTATCAGAGTGACATAGACAGAAGCATGACATTTTGATAATAAGGGTGTTACAAGGTACAATGGTAGTCACACTTGTACTAGAGCCACCAAGATGGATTGCAACACAATTGCAGAAGTAATAAAGCCATTAATAGAAGTTGACCCCTCTATAAGGGTGAAATCACTAAAGTTCAGTCAAAGTTTAATTTCACCATAAGTTATCGTAATACATAGTTAGCAAAGTAAAAGTAAGCAAAAATTTTGTTCGAAAGTTGTAAAGCTTCTTATGAAGCTTTGCTCAGATAGTTTAAAGCCATGTGTTACAAGGAGCTATCAGTGGCCATTCATTTTAAAATTATGCTTGTGCACTAGGGGATGTCTTGATTCCTGATATTCAAGTATTACATTGGGTCTTCTAGAGTTATTAACTCCTTGTATTAGAATATTCAGACACTACAAATCAATTGTACAGATAAACGAGACTCACTTGTATGAAAAATATAAAGATTGTCTATTGATTACAGTTTTACAGAATCAAATAACATTATCATGCCTATTGCATGTCATTATAGAAGGGAGACTTCTAATACATGACACATTTTTTTCAATAACTTGTGACAATATGTGGTAATACGAGAAGGTGTGGACCTAACATGATTCTATTAGATTAACCATTGTTTGCAATAATAAAACTTGATCACCTCCTAAATTTTTTTATATATTTTGCATTAAGCATATAAAATCCAATATATCCAAAATAATTAATAAAATTTAAAAATATCTAAAAAATAATTCTAAAAAATATATCTAAAAAGTATATGTTTTATCGGATTTCTTTCCTAATATACAAACAATATGCAAAAATATAATTAATAATTTCACCCAAAAAGAATTGAAATTTATATTCACATACAAGGCTACTATAATTAATAAAAATATACTAATATCTAATTTTCATTAATATATAATTAATATTAATTTATTAATTATCCAAAATATACTAAATCTATTTTTAAAAAAATTCACAATTATATTTAGCTTCTAATAATAATTAATAAAGTTTAAAAATACCTAAAATATTATTCTAATAATTATTATTAAATACACCCAAATATATATGAACCATATCTAATTTCCTTCCTAATATACAAACTATATCAATTCAATAACATTAACTAACTCACTAATACATAATATCTAAACGCAATATATTATAATACTATCATTTAATCATTATAAATAAGATTAATCTATAATATTATCATTTTTATTTTTACTAAAACATAAAATTAAAAATTATTACTTATATAATTAGGATGATTGCCATAATTAACAATGTAAAAATTTACGGTAATCAACATCTTTTATTCTAGATCTCCTAGACATTACTTACTTCTTGATGTTGCTAAGGGAAGTAGCTTGCTATTGGTTTCTTCTTCTTGTTTATCAGTTTGGAAAAATAGAGATAAAAAATGTTAGTGTGTGACGAAAAATTCTGAAAATGATATAGAAAAGAGTTATGAGTGCAAGAGATTTAGGAAGAAGAAAAGTGAAGTGAGATCTTTTGCATAGAAGACACGTCTTAGGTATCAAAATCAGACCATTTATTTTGTGTGTCTAAAGTGGACCGTTTAATTTTTATTCTTGTCAAACTCAGACCCTTCGATTTATTTGTAATTGTCCTCCACAACAGCATTAAACACGCAACTCTCTAATAATGTTGCATTACACAATGCTAAGCTCTATTTTAAAATTAAAAAGTATATATTTACAAGTTTTGTATTTTTCATTTTTTCTTATAATTTTTTCAAAACATGTTAATCTACATATTATATTTTAAATATAATTTATTAATACAAAATATAACAAATAAAAAATGAAAAATTAAGTTATCAAATAAACCTTTTAGGATAAGTCAATATTGAGGCACTCAAAAGGGAGCGAAAATTTTAGCTGAAAATTCTAGAAACTCCTCCGACAATTGAATATAAAGTATAAACCCCCTCTAAAACCCTACCAGCCGAAAATCCTACGATTTCTTTACTGAATCAACCCCCTCCCTCTCTCTCTCTCTCTCGTGTTTCAAATGGCGAAGCGCCTTGTTCCTCTACTGAATCGTGTATTGGTTGAGAAAATCATCCCTCCATCGAAGACCAACACTGGCATTCTCTTACCAGAGAAGACCACCAAGGTCTTAATTCATACCCATTTCTCCTTTACTTGTTTATCTCAATTATATCTTTTATTTTTGGTCTCAAAATTTCTTAATGCAATTTCTTTCTGTTTCCGCTTTCCGTTATGTTAATTATTCTCAACAATCCCACTATGTTTTTTGTTTAGTTGATGCCCCTCGGGCACCGAACTTTTTAAGAGAATTGTTATTAATTATTATTATTGGATCCATGGTTATCTACACAAATGTGTTGGAACTTTTGCTTTGTTTTCCCGTAATTTGCCATTGGAAATGTATTCCTCCTATTATTTATTTTATTTTATTTTTTATTGTACTTGTATTTATGTTTCTCTTATCACAACTTAATTGTTAGAGGGAGAAAAGTTAATGTTAGATTGATATGATAGGCTAAAGAAAAATAGCAAACATTTTTGCACCCCAATTTGATGAGGAACGAATTATTGTAGGATCAATTTGAGGTCAAGTGCTACAAATTAGTAGTAATCCATGAAAAAATTCCCAACCTGTGAAATACACTTGTGAAGTTGATTATATGTCCTAATTCTGGGTTTGATTCTCATAATTGTCTTTCGCTTGTTGCTTATCGTTCTCTACTCTTATAGAATTCTGCTCCACATTGATGGAACAAAAATGTTTTCCTAGTTCAAAAGTTTCCTGCGCAATCAGTGGTAGTGTTACGTATTTTTAACACACAATTGCTTAGTATATTTTGTGTTGATTGTTCTTGATCGAAGTACATTTCATGACTTGGTGATTGTCAGAGGGAAAAATTGCTTCCCTGATTCAAATTTTTTTTTGTGCAATCAGTATTAGTGTTATGTTCTTAACACGGGTTTTCTTATTATTAAATACGTCCAATTTGTGTGGAACTCTTGCTTGATTGAAGTGCATTTGATGACTTGGTGACTTGCTTTAGTTGAACTCTGGAAAAGTTATCGCTGTTGGCCCCGGTCTTCGTGGCAAGGACGGGAACCTAATTCCTCTTGCCGTGAAGGAAGGCGACACTGTCCTTTTACCTGAATATGGAGGAACAGAGGTGAAACTTGCTGACAAAGAGTAAGTACATCTTTTGTACATTCCATGTTCCATTTATTTCTTTGATTGGCACTTTTTCAGCTCTTAAGTTCATATTTTTGCATGGCTTGACACATCCGATGTGATAAGCTTTAAAACGCCTTTTTAAGTTTTTTTTTTCCGCGTATATTCTTAAAATAAAAATGTTGATCAATTAGTTGTTAGCTGCACTTTTGTCCAATTAATTTTTAGTGTTTTCTGCACTTTTGAGTCTTAACCTGATAGTCTTGTGAAAGTATTTTTTTTTTTTAATTTTCAGTATTTTCTGTTTTCAGAATTTTGTAGAAAAAAATAAAAATAAAAACAAGGGAAAACAAGATTCCATTGTTTTCATTATTTTTCCTTTTTTCCCCATAAAATCTTGAAAACCAAAGATCTTGAATGTTGAGGCCTCTTAAAAGAGTCGGGAATTTGATTGAATTTTTTCCACAAGGACAAATATGGCAGGCAATTGTTTACGCATTAAGGTTAAATTTATTTTGCACGAGGGGGCATAAGGTTTTCACTTAAGCTATGTTTGAACACTGTTTCTAAAATAGAAATATGAATACAAAAAAATGGACATAAAAAATTCTTGTATTTCGTGTGTTTCTTAAAACTGGGATAGGAAATATATGTACGTATTTGCCTCTTTGTTTCTATCTCTACCTTTATCTCTATATTTCAATTTCAAAAGCATAATTCAAACAACCATAGAAGCTTACTTTAACCTTTGGATAAAATTGGCCGTTAACATTGGCTATATTCATCATAGTTGCAACAACAGCTGCTGATTTTATTTTAGATTATGATTTATTTATTTATTTATTTATCTCTTAGGTATTATCTGTATCGAGACGAAGACATTATGGGGACACTCCATGAATGATAGGGCCGTTCTCGTCAACCATTTAGAAGCTTGCTGTAGCAACTATGTATGTTACACTTTCTGCGAGCAGTTTACATTCTGTTCTAATTTTAATATATCAAATGTGTATTTTGTTAGCAGGAACCAAATAACTTATGGTTTTAATTTTAGTCCAACTTTCTATAATACATTTGGAGTTTTGTTTTAAATTTAGGAACTCTTATGGATACCATAAATTTCCTGTTTGCTAATTTTGTTGTTTTGTCTCACTTGATTGCATACATTGTCTTTATTTGAATGTTTATCCCCTTTATGTTTCTCTCTCTTTCCCTTATCCTCTCTTGTAGGATGAAAAAAAATTGCGTTTAAATTTTTTTTTTGTTGACTTATAGTGTGAAGGTTAATAGAAATGCAACAAACAAAACTAACTCATGATACTTGGCAATTAGCATTGTATAGTGGTATTAAGACCTATAGGATTAGGAGTGTGAATCGGTGAGTGTATGTAAAGGAACGTGTAGTACATGTACTGTAAACTCAGAATCATACCCAACTCCTTCAGTTTCATTTCTTCACTCTCAGTTTTCTCTTGTGCAATCTTCATTCATCAAACACCTCTTTTTATCACAAGTCTTGAAACTCTAATATGGTATCCAGAGCCAGTAGTTAACATCATGGCAGTGATCCACACCAGTGCTTCCACATGCAAATACCTTCTACCTATCATCATTGATAAGATGAACGAGAACAATTTTCTCACATGGCACCACTTTGCCAACATCACGGTTGGAAGCTCACTTCAAGAAGGAAAAGATTCTACCTCAATGCGTTGATTTTGGAGATGCAAGGAAAACCTACCAAAGTAGAATCAGATACATATAAGGAGTGGAAACTCGAAGATCTTTCATTCATGACATGGCTTTTGGCATCAGCGCACACTAACTTCAAGAACAAGATAGTGCTTTGCAACTCTCTTTATGATAAAAATCAAGAAGTTTCACTGCCTCTTTTAGAGCTTGAGTACCAAGTCTTAAATCCCAACTAAAATTAATAAAGATTACTAGAGTTATGCAGATGAATATCTTACTAGAATTAGGAATTTAGTAGATTCTTTGATAGCAATTGATTGCCCCAACTCTGGAGTTGATCATATTCAAACCATCATTGATAGCCTTACCGAGGAATATAACGCCATCATCTCTTCTTTATGTCCCTCTTGCGACTTTATTACAAACACCAGTGCCTAATTTTCTTAATTTTAAGCAGCTAATTTTCTTCAAACTGCTGAGAATCAAACATGTTCAATTTGACTTTATCTTGGTAATGGATAAGTTATTACAATTTCTAACACATGATCTTCATCAACTTGGGATCTTATTGTCCCTCCTTTTAATGCTACTAACCTAGGCAGCAAATGGGTGTCAGATTCTTAGATATAAGGCTAGACTTGTGGCTAATGGCTTTCATGAAAGGGAAGTGGTTGATTTTGATCAAACCTTTAGCTTTCTTGTTAAACAACAAACTATTTGAATTGTAATAACCATGCTCTTTCTAGAAGACGATTCTCTTGTATCTTAAAGAAGTTTGGTTTCTCTAGTATTAAATTTGATCCTTCTTTATTCGTTAGATATATAACTCAGTCACTTTCTTGGCATATGTAGATGATATATTAATTACAGTTGACAATTGAGCTAAGCTTCAATCCTTAATTCAAAGACTACATTTTATCTTTTCTCTCAAGGATCTTGGAAGGTTCAACTTCTTTCTTGGATTAGAAACCACACATGTTGGCAGCAACCAACTCATTCTAACAGAAAAGAAATGTCAGGTTACCAGAACTAATATGTTGATGGCAAATCCAGTACCTACTCTTATGGTATCATCTTCTAAATTAAGTTCTAATGATTTTACACCTTTTGAGGATCATAACCTGAATAGGTCTATATCAAGGGCGCTGCAATAATTGACACTAACTCACCCAAGTCTAATATTCAGCAAACAAGGTGTGCCAAGATATGCACAAATCAACGATCAATCACTGGAGAGCAATTAAGAGGATGTTTCGATATTATAAATGCAACAAACAAAATAGAGGAATAAAATTAGTTAGAGTTAGGTAGGCTTGTAACTAACTCAAGATTCTTAGCATTCTATAGCAGTGTCGGAACTATAGGAGTGTGAATGATATTTAAATGAGTGTATGTAAGGCAGCGTTTATTTTGGTGTATATGTCCATCAAGACATGGACACAGTAGTACATGTGTGGTGTTTATTTGCAGAGACAAAATCATTAAAGATACGGTCATACACAACCACCCATCAAAACTACTCACTTAGGGAAACAATATTTTTTGCTTAACTGACATAACCGGCCCCTTGAACATATATCATAATTCATAACCACATTCAGCTGTTCTGGTAGGACAAACATATTCTTTGATAAACACACTTAAATTTTTTTGGGTGACCAACAATACCAATGCGAGAAAATCACTTCTGGTTGGTAACATGCAATTTGCAGAAAGTAAAGGACAATGGAAGCTTCAGGTGATATTATCAGTTTCCTTTCTTTCTTTCAATTTTTTTTTCTCTGTTGTGTTTTTGTTTGGGTGTGGCGGGTGCAACTGTTACTTAGATAGTCACGTTAGAGAGATTATTCCTGGAAGAGATTTTCCTTCAACAAATGCTTTCAGCAGCACAAGTGATCTCTCTGGCTGTGAAAAAGGAGCTTCATGAGATGCTCCTCTTATAGTAGCAAACGATAACATGTCACCATATACTTGTGTCCATCCAGCTACCTGAAAATTATTCAAAAACTCACAATAACAATAGGGATGATACTAACGGATATACCTTACATAATACTTAGGATATGTTTGTATTCTTTATAGTTTATACAACCATGTTACTTAATACTTATAAATAAAAAACCAATCACTCATAAAATATATGTTGACATATAAAGTACACATTAAAAACAAAAAGTTAAACAACATATATATTTATACAGAAATATGTGGTGTTTATGTCATTTGAATTCTAACTCATTAGCTACAAGTTTTATTTACTTATTTACTACAAAATCAATCCTATTCATATATGTATGTGTTAAAAAAAAATCTTTTGTTCATCCTAAAATTTGAACTTAAGATTTTTCACTAAAAGAACAGGGCATTTACTATTTATTATTATTATTATTATTATTATTAAATTGTTAAAAGTGACTGTCAGTGGTGATAAAGTTGGTCCACAAATAAAAAGAAAGTTGTTTATTAATCCAGTAACAGTGTTAAAGTTGGTTAATAGTAAACACATTTTTTAGACGTATAAATATCAATTTCGTTGACATAATATACCTGTCTTCCTCCAAACCATGCTCTATAAGACTCTGTTGTATTAAGTCCTAACTCCTTAGCCAACCCATTCACAAGCGTTCTTGTTCCAGTTAATGGCAGAACTGAATCTTGATCACCACTGCACAAGAAAGGGAACACAAATTATTTATGGTATCTTTCGTATTTAGAAGAAAAGAAAAAAAATGCTATTAAACATATTTATATCCACTTATGTCTCTCATTTGATATTTTCTTTTCACTTGTTTTTTCCTCTTCCCACTTTTTCTTCTTCATTTTGCAAAATCTTTCTCATCTTTGATGCAGCATCTAGAAACTTTGAAAAACATTATTTACCTTTGGTGTGATTTTCTCTTTTAGACTATTTCACTAGTTTTGAAATGTTTTCAAAAGTTACATTTTTTTTCTTTTTACTTTTTAAATATATTTTTTCAAAAATTGTAAGAATTACATCTGATAAAATAAATAAAAATAACTTTAATATATATAGCTTAAACAAGCTAAATTAATAGTGTTTGTTAAAATTAATTTTAAATTTTAAAATAATCATAATAAATCTAAATATAGTAAAAAAATTTCAGATACTAATCATTAAGGTAGAACCCTTAAACTGGAATTCTCCAAAATTATGATGAATGGTGTTAAATGTGATATATCAGCATGTGTAAATATAAAAAAAATAAAGAAAATTCAAATACTAATCATTAATGTACTTCCGAAGTTTGTTTTTCTGTGAAATGATGAAATCTACTTCCCAAGTTTGCTAGAATGAATTTTTTATGCTCCAGTCACTAGGGGTGTCCATGGATCGAATCATATCTGCAGATCCGCGGTAAATATCCGCATCCGATCTGAAAATTACAGATACGATTCGATCCGTAAATTGATCGGATCGGATCGCGGATATCTGCTCTACATCCGCGTATCCGATTCGTGGATCCGCAGATCCGCATAATAATAATTAAAAAATAAATAAATATATATATGTTTGGTATTATATTTACTTGTTTGTATGTTTTAGTTAGTAATTATTATTCATATATTGTATTATTTTATTTTTATTATTTAGAAAGAGTTTAATTAAAAATATTTTAGGAATAAATAAATTTAAAAGTATGAAAGAAATATTTTTAGTGAATTTTTTTACATTGAAATATGATTAAAAAGAGAAGATTTAATTATGCGGATATATCCGATATTCGACCCAATCCGATCCGCACATTTGCGGATCGGATCGGATCCGACACTAAAAAATGCGGATATCATATCCGATCCGATCCGATAGAAATTGTGCAGATCGGATCAAATTTTCGGCCATGTTCGATCCGCGGCTACCCCTACCAGTCACCGACAGAGTAATTCGTGACAATTAATATATAAAATTATATTAGATATTTTAATTTAAAAAATAATTTTATTAGTACCCCTAAATTTAAAAAGCAGAAAACACAATCATAACAACATTTTGTTCACCAAAAGCAAAATGTTAATTTGTACTGTTTGAAAACTCAAACACCTCTTTAGTAAACTTTAAGAGTCTTTTCTTCAAACTACCCTTATTTGATGTAATTCCTTTTCTTATATGGACTTCCACACTTCTAATTTCAAAAGTACTGTAATACCTAATAAACAATTGTTTCATGCTTTGAGAATCTTTTTCCCTAATAATGCGGATAAACATCCTCTTTACAAACAAATAAAAAACAGTTGGATTAATGTTGTGAATATTTCCTTGGTTTTTGCGGTTCAATATTTGTTCTGTTTTAGGAGTTTAGGTTTGAGTTTTCTATATGGATATAAATATAAAATAATATATAAATAAGAGAAGTGTAAGGTGAATAAGTTATTTTTGTAATTAAGTTTAATTAATTTTTTTAATGCATTTTTTTAATTAATTTTTATTGTGTCAATAAATTATTAGACCAATTTAAATAAATTTTGTTACTAAAATTATTTGGTCATTATGTAAATAAAAGTTATACTTTCTTTTCAGTTTTTAATATATCAAATTCAAAACCTTCAATTTTAGTAAAGTTTTTTAATTGCTTTCTTATCAAGTGTAGTGACATTTTTTTTGGGTTGAAAAAGTGTACTGACTTCAAAGCATTTGTTAATCCAACCATTATTAGTAAACATTAAATTCTGGGGTCCACAAGCAGGAATCATGGAAAGCTTGAACCGCGCTCCATGTAACCAGTAACTGGACTAGTGGACTAGTAGACTAGTGGTAGGTGTAATGGATGATGATATAATAAATTAATTAATTAATCAATTAAACTACTTAACATGATCATTATAGAAAATAAAGGAAAGTTTTACCTACCTGTATACTAGAACTCTAATACCAGACTTAACAAGTGTTCCTAGGATAGAAATGGTTGGAACCTCTAGATTCTGCATGTCATATTTGAGAACGCTGTAAAACAAAGCACATCAAATTATTAATAATAATAATAATAATAATAATAATAATAATAATAATAATAATAATAATAATAATAATAATAATAATAATAACTGACCAAATTAAGAGCTTTTTTTCACATCAAGTATTTGTATTTTGGGCCAATATACCTATTTTATCATTGAATTTCAAATTTTCGATGTGACTTTTGCTTTAGTAATTAGTATTTTTAACTTCATAAGTACATAAACTTCGTTCGCCCAAATATCACTACAACAAAATTAATAGCATTAAATAACTAGAAGCAAGTGGTTTTTTCAGTTGTGGATTGAAATAGTGAAGATTGTAAAAGTACAACCCAAAATTATTAGGCCACTCAATTCAATTTGACAGTAGAAACAACACTTAAGCATGCATTACTGATTAGAACGATGTTTATGATAAAATTTGAAATTTAACGATGATAAAGTAAGTGTTGTCAAAACTTATAAGATATGAAAAGATGGATAGGTGGTCAAAAAAATCTCAAGAGTGAATTTGAAAGGCAAAAAACTAACTCGCTGCAAGTTGACCATCTAGTGATCCCTTCAAGCTTAGCATGGAAAGCTTGTTGCACATCTTTTTTATTCAAATATGTGATTGTTTCATCTTCCACACACACATCAATCTTCTCTCCCTCTTGCTGCAAGGCGCACACACACATTAACTGAACAACTTCGATACAAGATTTATCATTTATAATAATCATAAATTTTACTTCTTTTGTTCCAAATTATCTTTTACTTAGGCTAAATACACGTGATGTATGAAATCTAAAATAAAAAGTAATCTAAAAGATACAGTTACAAGACTACATATCTTGCATGAAAGAGTAATGCTAGAACCCAACACTATAACAATAAATTTCAACCAATACTATAGCATATAGTAAAACAAAACCAATATAAAGCCCATTAAAGATGAGCTTTTATTGGATTTAGATTTCGAAACTTTTTTAAATTGAATTTCAGATATTTTTGTTTTTAAGAGTTTTAAATGTTTTTTTCTTAGGTTAACTGTTAGTTGGAATATTGGCTGGTAATGTTAGCTTCCAAGACTTTCTTCCTACGATGCACGGACACTCATACGACGGGATATGACATCACGCATTCACGCGGGACACCCCGACATGCAAATTTTAAAATTCAACATCACATATAAAATATAAAATATTTTTTAGATAAATCCTAATGATATTTGATATTTTATTGATATTAAAATATAAATTAAATTTTTAATTATTTTTAATGTCTTATTTTAAATATATCAAGTATTTATAATATTTTTTTTGTTTTAATAAATAATAATATATATTATATCTAAATATATTTTAATAATATATGTTAAGAATAAGACTTGACATGTGATAGTATTTAAGTATGTTCAGACGTGTCTAGAGAAAATTTTTTTATTTTTTATTAAGATACATTTGGACACAGCAGACACGCGTGTCGGACGAGTGTCGGTGAGTGACATGTCCGAAATTGTCCGTGCTTCATAGTGTTTCTTCACATGAAAAATGCAAAATAACATTTAATTTTCTCTAATACGATAACTAATTTAATTATAGATATAAGGGAGAACCCAATAATAAATTCTACAAAAAAAAAAGAAGAGTAACAATAAATATTGTGAGAAAACAAAATTGATCAAAATGGCAAAGAATTTGAAACAGAAAAAAAAAGCAGAATTATTGTTAGAATATATCTAGAGTATTATTATTAGGAAAAGTATAGTTGTATTTCAAGCAAGTATAAATGTGGTTTCTAGAGCATCGAGGTATATTTTCCATAGTAAATGCATGAAGAATGAATTACCAGTTGGCTAAGTTGATTGAGCACATAAGCTTGTTGATCTGCTGCTGATAGGCACACATCAAGAGTGATATCATATGCATCAACATATCTCCCAACTTCTGTGGACACTATTTTATTTACGGCTGCGCAAACCCCATTTAATGTTCCACTTTGAAGTTGTCTCCTAATTTGGGAGTAGTTACAGACTTTAGTGAACATTTCATAAGTTGAATCAGATATTAGTCCATGGGACCAGAAATACTCTGCCCTTGAATTGAAATCTGTGTTGAATTCCATAAGAGGGTTTCCTATCTGCAACAATTAAGTCCTAATCAAATTAGCATTTATTATGTCACATATATAGTTTAATTACTATCACTCAAGCTTTTGTCATTTGTGCACTCACTGCTATACCCTTGAAATTGAACTTTGTCTTGCTTTGAACAATGAGTTGTGCAAGTTGTGGTACATAGTGACCTGAAAATTTAATTATGAATTACACTAAATTGTTGCCTAAATCAATAATAACAATAATAATTCCTTATTCTTTAGAGTATCACTTTTGACATTTACAAGAAGTGAATTCTTTTGAAATTGGAATTTGCATTGAAAAAAATAGATGAAATGAGATTGACCTTAATTTAAAAAGATCAAATCATTTTGATGAGAATCAATTAAATTTTGACACTTTGTATAATTATTTTTATTTAGTTTTTTTTTAATATAAATTGAATAATTAAAATAAATATTAGCATTGGAAATTTAAAGTTACCTTAGAAAATAATCCTTAATTAATGAGGAGAGAAAGTATTAGAGTAGTTTTGACTGCATTTATGGTTTATTGGTATAAATGAAAACGAAAATGTTTAATAACAAAAAAGAATTAGTCAAAAATAACTAATACTTACCTCAATAATTAATAATTAATAAATATTAAATAAGACAACTTTGTCTCCCTAGCATTAATAAAATAAAAATTTAACAATGAATTTAAAATTTGGTCAATAAGTGTTTTAAGGGCATTAATTAATAAAACAATAAAAAAAAGTTCTCATTGAAAATTCAAAGTTTTTATATTTTTAATAAAGAACTAATTTATCTATTTAATTCATAAATTTATAGAAAAATTAGAGTGACAACTGACAAATACAATGGAACAGAAAATATGAATCAAGGTGGCTGATGAAAAACAAGAAGATTATTAATTAAATTTACTTAATAAGATAGTACCTGCATAACTCTCCCCTGTAATAAAGAAGTCACTGTTTTTGTACTCTGGGTATTTGGTGAACCAATTCTGTAAGAATACAAGATTATCCCTTGCTATAAAATAAGGGAAATTAAACCCTAATTAGATTCATGAAATATGATATCAAAATCTGAATACAAACTAAGATAAAAAGATTAAGAGGTATTAATAGCAATTCAAGTTCAACCAAAAGTCCAAACTCATCTAACTCCTTTAACAAAATAAAATGAAATTAAAGAACCTGTCATTTCATCATTAACATATTCATAGAAAGATTTATTGGCAGAGTAGGAGAAACCAACACCAGCCGGTGATTCCAAGTACAGCATATTTGCCTCTGCAACAAGCAATTTTGATTGAAATTAAAGGACATAAAAATGTACATAATTTTTTTTTTTTAAAATGGTATCTTTTCAGAATAACTGGGATTAAATTACCTTGGTTCCAACTATAATCATTCTTGAGAAGAACATTTTCGCTTGGTTTAAATGGACCATGCTCGACGAAAGCTCCGGCTCCAACAGAAGAACAGCCAGGCCCTATAGAAATCAAATTTTACTTTGATATGAACAGGAACTTTCAGATTCAAAAACTCAAGGATTGAAAACAATGTCTTTGCCACAACAGTAAATAACGGAAAAGTACAGGGAGACAATGAGAATACTAAACATTGTAAACAATGGATATATCGGATATTCAATTAATAGGTATGCAGATGATTATGTTGATTTTTAGTTGGATAGTGGTTATTCCTTTTGATTCGGTTTACTCAGACACAGTTAACAATGACTGGATATTCGATTCACTAGTTAATTTGGAACAAGAGTACTTTTTTTATTTTATTAGGTTAATTCTAGAGCCCATTATTCATATTATTCACAAAAGTTATTGTATATCTAATAAAACCCGTAAGTAACAAGTATTATTCCACCTGGTGAATCCGGCTAAATGAATCAAATGATTCAATTGTACTTTGTCATGAATCTTATATGAACTAAGCTATTTATACTTAAATCTCTTTTAGCCAGTTCTGTTAGAGTTTTAGAGCTATGTCTTGATGCTGTATCTGATACTGAAACAATAAAAATAGAGATCCATTTGATTGTAAAATCAGAAATAAAGACGCAGTTATTTTTTATAGACAAAAAATCTTGATTCAATTATTTATTTATTTATAAAGGAAAGAGCTCAAAAGAATAAAGTGGCTTAAACATACACAACAACCAAGTCCAAAAGAAATAAAAAGAAAAAAAAGAATCATACCTCCATTTAACCATAGAACCAATGGCTTGGAAGCAGGTTCAACTTGTGCTTCAACAAAGTAGTAAAACAAAGATCTTTGTTGCTTCTCATCCACAGTAATGTAACCAGCATATTGCTGGAACTTCACTGGTGGTTGCCCTGGCAAATTGGTTACCTTATCAGCTTCTGGAGCTGAATTCACTCCCACATTTATCTTTGCAACAACAACAACAATTATTATTGTTGCAATCATACTATGCAACTGAGCTATCATCATTGTAATAAGATCTGATGAGAACTTATTAGAATGATGTTTTTGTTTTGTGGTTTCCCTTCCCCCTCTGTTTTTTTGTCTCTGTACGAGATGGGGATAAAGGTTGAATGCAAAGGAAAGAATATAATAAAGCCTTATATGTATTATTCATATTTTAGTATTATCTTTATTATTATTTTTTTTGTGCGTGTGAACTTGGAAATTTAAAATCCATGCCTTGAGTCAAATTATGGTGCTGTCCCTCATTACTTTGAGAGGATTTGGAACTTGATTGTGATCTTTGGATATTCAGGTTTCATTTGGTGCTGCTTTGTTTTGTTTTCTAATACTAATTATTAAAGGCTCTAGTTTTCTTGGGACATGTGATGATTATTACACTTATTTTGAGGGGCAATTTGATGGATAATCATGTGTGCGTTGAATACTTACACTGTGAGAAGTGCAATTAGAATAATAATATGCGCTCTCTCTCTCATAGTCTCATGTGACTCAATTTCCCTTTCGAGCTGTATAGTTGTATGTAGAAAAATAAAATAAAAATAAAATAAGAGTGGGTCTACCTGAAATCTGAACTCTGAAATAACTTTACAGCCATATTCATATGTAGAAAATGTGAATCCTATCACATTTGAATTTGAAGCCAAATAAGTTTCGTAAAATAGAAAATTTATTTTCTGTTCTAAGAGTAAATCAAATCATTTATTTTATACTATTTATTTTTGTTTTGGATTAATTTTTTAGAACATGAATGGTTTTTATAGAAATTTTTAAAATTATATTATTCTACGATCGATAATATTTTGGAGCCAAAAATGTTAACATGGCTACTCTGATACTTGTTTCTCTCTTCACTTTTTTTTTAAAAAAATCTTTTTTATAATTATATGAAAATTAATATTTAATAAACTATTCTAATTGTAAATAATTTTAATTGTCAATTATTATAATATAATTCATACATATTAAGCATTTATATGATATTTAAATTAATAATTTTGTTGTGCACATGTGTATTGACGATCGGATTTCTATCAGTAAAGAAATTCATAAATATAATCGCGTTGTAAGTATAGCTTCTAAACCAACAGAGAACCCTTTCGTACAAAAATTTTGTTTGTCACTTAAGTAAACCCAATAAAAATAAATAACCGAAGTATTCAAATTTCGGGTCGTCTTCTCAAGGAATTGCAGGAAAGTATGATTTATTATTAGTTATGGAAAAAGATAGATTTTATTTTGGGTTTTTGAAATAAGGAACAAGTAATTTAAATGACAAGAAAAATAAATTAATAATTAAGAAAACTCTTGGCAAGGTATGAAAATTAGAAGTCCTATCCTAGTTATTCTTATCAATTGTGATGAGAATTGCTCGTTGCTCCCACTTAGTCAACCTCTAACTATGAAGGTAAGTCAAGTGGATAAATCAATATGAATCCTCAAGTCCTAGTCAATTCTCAAAGAAAGACTAGAGTTAGTGGAATTCAAGGCAATTAGCAACTTCCAATTATCAATCAACAAAAGGGTTTGATAGCTCAAGAGTCTCTAATTACTCAACCAAAACCAAGAATATAGAAAGCTAAATAAAAATCATAAATATGAAATACCTCAAATTGTATTAATAAAAGAAATCAAATCTAACATGGAAAAGTTCATAAATTAAATTGGGAAAATAAATAAAAGGAACATTGAACCTGGAAATTGAGAAGAAGAAATCCTAAATCCTTTAAGAGGAATCCTAATCATAAATCCTATGAGAGAGGAGAGAGCCTCTCTCTCTCTAAAACTACATCTAAAAACCTAAAATTATAAATTATCAGCTCTGCTCCATATACATTAAGTCTCTGCATGTTCCCTGTCTTTATTCTGTGTTACTGGGCCGAAAACTGGGTCAAAACGCGGCCCAAAATCGTCCCCAGCATTTCCTGAATTTTATGCAGATCGCGCATGTCACGCATACGCGTCGGTCACGCGTACGCGTCATTCAGCGTTTTCCTTGCCACGCGTACGCATCGTTCACACATTCGCGTCGTCTGGGCAGACTCCAATACATGCGTTCGCGTCAGGCACGCGAACGCGTCACTGCGATTTTCTCCATTTCACGCGGTCGCGTGAGCCATGCGTCTGCGTCGGTGTTCGCTGGTCATCTCCTTAGTTTCTTGTGTTCCTTACATTTTTGCAAGCTTCCTCTCTATTCTCTAAGCCATTCCTGCTATATGAAGCCTGAAACACTTAACACACGGATCACGGTATCGAATGGTATAAAGGAGAATTAAAATACGTAATTAAAAGATCTCTAGGAAGCAAGTTTTCAACCATAGAACTAAACTAGGAATGAATTGTAAAATCATGCAAATCATATGAATAAGTGGGCAAGATTTTGATAAAAACCACTCAATTAAACACAATATAAACCATAAAATAGTGGTTTATCAACCTCCCCACACTTAAACATTAGCATGTCCTCATGCTTAGCTTAAGGAGATAAAATAAATGAGTAGGAAAAAAGCAAGACTCATGCAATGCAACCTATGAACGTGAATGCAACTACATGCTAGGACGTCTCTATCTACTTGGTTAAAAGCAAACAAGTTCTCAAAGACAAATACAAACCAAATCCCACTAATTCAAATTATACAGTGAAAACAAGTAAACTTGTAAGAAGATAGCTCATGAAAGCAGAGAACATAGAATCAAGCACTGAACCCTTACTGGTAGTGTATATCACTCTAACTCTCAAGTGTATAGGGTAATTCACTCTACTCTTCTCTAATCATACTTTCTAAACTTTGTTCTTCATCTAACCAATCAACAAATATTTATCATACCAATGCAAACATCATGAGGTCTTTTCAGGGTTGTAATGGGGCTAAGGTAAGGGTGAAAATATATGTATGGCCAAGTAAGCTATAATATGAACCTTTGACTAACCTAAGCTTTCACCTAACATACACACACACTCTATGTAATTCTAAAAATCACACCCAACTACCCATAATTCCCACTTTTGCATTACATACTCATGCATCAACCTTTATTTTAATTTTATCACATATGCATTGATATTTTTATTAACTTAACCTTGCATTGGGGTAATTTTGTCCCCTTATTTATTGAATATTTTTGGATTTTCTCCTTTTTTTTTTACTTGAAAATAACATATCAATGCACATAGATTTTTTTATTTTTTTGGTCTCACATGAGTAGGTACCCAAATTCCCAATATTTTATCAAATTAAAAACATAACACATTCCCTTATTAACCCATGTTCCCACAGTTTCCCCACACTTAGTTGATACACAATCTCTATCTTAAGTTAACCAAAGATTCAATTGGGGTAATTAATTATTTTTCCACTTAAGGCTAGTGATGTGGTAAAATATAGAATAAATGTGATTAAAAGGCTCAAAGTGGCTAACAAGGGTGACATAAAAAGGATAGGCTTATTTGGGAGAAGTGAGCTAAAACAAGTAATGGCCTCAATCATATGCAAGCATGTAAATACATTAAATAGTAGACATATAGGATAGAACAAAGCAAAGATTGCAATCATAGGGAAGAAAAACACACAAGAATGAAATATTATGGTTAAATAATGTAACCATATAAATAAGCTCAAAATCTTACGGGTTGTGTGTTCTTGGCTTTTTAAACTATGTTCCAAATACAACTTTAAACAAATTTAACAAAAAATTTTCAATTTAAATTAGTGAAATACTATAAAAATTTCTTGAAAAAAAATATTACTTCAACCAAGTAGTAACTAAATGCATAAAATCAAACAAATATGCAATCAAACATGCAAATGCAACAATGAACAAACAAAGAAAATAAAACATTGGTATTGAGAAGAAGGTAACTAACCCACGGAAGTCGGTATCGACCTCCCCACACTTAAAGATTGCACCGTCCTCGGTGCATGCTAAGATATACAAGTGGATGGGTGGCTCCAACTGATACTTTTCTCCAAGGATTGTGCAGATGGACTTGTTTGTCCCCCCATTTAGAGCTTTCCCTTTCCCTTCTTTGGTGGCCATCCTGAAAGAAGAGGAACAAGAAGAAAAGTAACTCAGAAATAAAGATAGAAAAATAAATTAAGTATGGGTGGGTTAATGCCAGGTAATAAAGGTCTCAATTACATGGTAGCTACAACATGCAAGTGAAAAAATAGTAGAGGCACATGGCATATCAATAGTACAAAAATTGCAGCAAAGGGGAAGAGTGTGGGTAATGAAAGACAGTATGAGTGCATATTAATGCAAATGGAATGCAAGTATCATAAAAGAATAGCATTGACTTATGAATAATAATACCCAATCAGAATAAAACAAGTCATGAAGCACCAGAATAATTCAAGAAAAGATGCAACAGTTGAATAAGAAAATTTTAACACCAATGGAAAAATAATAAATTTAGAAAAAAAATTAAAAATATGCACAAAATTAAAATACAATGAATGAAAGTATGCAAATAAATTAAATAAAATAGAATGAAAGTGAAGAAGGATGAGAAGTTAAAGAGATGATAAAGAAGAAAGTAAGAAAGGAGGAAGAAAGAAATAAGAAGGAGGGAGAAAGAATTAGGATTAGGGAAGAAAAGATAGGGATTCTGGCGCTGGTAAATTGTGCGGCGCAGGTGACGCGGACGCGTAGGTCACGCGATCGCGTGAATTGCGATATTTTCAAGTGACGCGGACGCGTCGGTCACGCGGACGCGTAACTTGATTTGTGCTAGTGGCGCGAGAGCAGCCTCGCATTCACGCAACTCTCTGTCTCAAACGCATATTGTCAAAATTCTGGGTGATGCGTGCGTGTGGGTGACGCGATCGCGTGAATGGCCATTTTTGAAAAACGATGCGGACGCGTGAGGCACGCGTTTGTGTGGTAGGGCTTGTGCTTCTAGCACGAGTCCAGCCCTACTCCATCATAACTCTCTGCCATGCATCCATTTACGTCGATTTTACAGGGCCACGCGTTCGCGTGGGTGACGCGGACGCGTGGGAGGCTCTTTTTCAGAATGACGCGGATGCGTTATTGACGCGGATGCGTTATTGACGCGGTCGCGTGGGCATGGTTGTGCCTAAGGCACGCCTCCAGCCACACTTTCGCGTGACTCTCTGTTCACTTCTTTTTTCTTCCTAATGCACTTGTGACGCGGACGCGTCAGCAATGCTGTCGCGTCGCGTGCTTCCCCCCCCTTTTTTATATATGCAATATGCAAATGCAGATGCAAACTATATGTACTAGGACTGAGAAGAGTTATTGGAAAAGGAAATTAAGGAGAGGAAAAAGAACGATCATACCATGGTGGGTTGTCTCCCACCCAGCACTTTTAGTTAAAGTCCTTAAGTTGGACATTTGGTGAGCTCTTTGTCATGGCGGCTTGTGCTTGAACTCATCCTGAAACTTCTACCAATGCTTGGACTTCCAATAAGCTCTATCAATACCAAGTAAATTTCTCAAGCTTTGATGGAGTTCTTCACAAGCTTTGAACTCCCAAATTTGATCCTCATATATGCCTGAATCCCAAATCTTGTTTCTGCACCCGTCTTGAAGTAGAACATGATGATTCCATCCAGGTGGATTGCTGAATTCTCACTACGGCATCCAAACAGCTTCCTAGACCTATTCAATCGAGCTCTACACCAATATTTGCACTTCAGCTTGGAGTGTGCAACCGTATTGAACCTTGCAGGGCAACTTCTACCGCTAACCATTTTCCTCTTACTCTTAAAGCCACAAAGAGCTCTAAGATGACCATCCGTCTCAAGTAGTCCATATTCAAGTGAGAAAGTAAAGGTTAAGGATAGGTATTTTACCCACTTGAATGTTGTGTTGGACAGTAATGGCCTTGGAAGAGGTGTTTCTAATGAACTTGCAAGCTCCACTTCCTTGTGTTCTTCTTTGACAACTACAACCTCTTTTCAAGCTTCTTCAATATCAACCTCTTCCTCTTGGTAGCTTTCTTCCAATTCAATATCTTCTTCATTGCTCACCAAGGGCATGGGAGGTTGTGCCTCTTCTTTTTGAATCACCATCTCTTGATCAACCTCCTCCAAGTCTTCAACTATGATATGCCTTGGAGGTTGTACACCTTCCTCAACATCAACATCAAACACCTTGGAAGGAGGCTCTATGACTTGACCTTCCCATGGAGGTTTAGCATCTCCTAAGTATGCAACCACTTTTTTCTTTTCAATAATTGCTGTTTTTTCCAATTGTTTAAGTATAAAATCGTACTCCTCCTTGATGATTTTCTTTCTATGACAACTCCCTTCAACTACTCATTCATCTGCAAAGGTCTCTTCTACCTTTACCTTTAGTGCCTCCTCTAACTCCTTATGAAGTATGGATTCGCGAAGATGATCCCTTCTCTCTTGTTCCATGTCAATAGTATCATTGGGATCATGTTGCTCTTGGATTAATGGATGTGGGTACTCTTCCAGGGAGGGTGGTGATGGGATGGAGAGATCATTATGGGATTGAAAAGGAAGTGCACTAGAGCTTGAGAGTTGATTGTTGAAGATATTCGATGGTCCAATTTGGGCGACGAGAGCTTGTATAGCAGAGTTTAGATCGGTAAGTGCTTTCTCCATGGAGGTTTGGGGTGGATAGGAGGGTTCATTTGGCTCATAAGGTGGTTGGTATGGTGGATACGGGTTAGGGTCATATGGAGGTGAATGGTGGAAAGGGGCTTGTGAGTATGGTGGTCCAAAGTTATGTTGATGAGGGGGTTCATAGGCATATGGTGGTGGTTGTTGATAATCAAAAGAGTGCTCACCATAGCCATTTCCTTGATATGAATCACAGAATGGTTGTTGATAGTCCATTGGAGGTGGTTGTTGTCAAGAGGGTTGATCAAATCCTTGTGGCTCCTCCCATTTTTGTTTGTTCCATCCTTATGCATGTTCTCATTGTAATCTCCTCTTTTTGCAACATAATTGTAACCAGACTCATAGCCAAAGGGGTGAGAGTTCATAGTTGCGAGAGAAAATAAAAACAAAAATTAATAAAAAGCAATATTTACAATAACCAATAATAAGGCACACGTTTGCAATCCCCCGGCAACGGTGCCATTTTGACGATCGGATTTTTTATCGGTAAAGAAATTCACAAATATAATCGCATTGTAAGTATAGCTTCTAAACCAACAGAGAATTCTTTCGTATAAAAGTTTTGTTTGTCACTTAAGCAAACCCAATAAAAATAAATAACCTAAGTATCCAAACCTCGGATCGTCTTCTCAAGGAATTGTAGGGAAGTATGATTTATTATTGGTTATAGAAAAAGATATATTTTATTTTGGGTTTTTGAAATAAGGAACAAGTAATTTAAATGACAAGAAAAATAAATTAATAATTAAGAAAATTCTTGGCAAGGTGTGAAAATTAGAAGTCCTATCCTAGTTATCCTTATCAATTGTGATGAGAGTTGCTCGTTGCTCCCACTTAGTCAACCTCTAACTATGAAGGTAAGTCAAGTGGATAAATCAATATGAATCCTCAAGTCCTAGTCAATTCCCAAAAAAAGACTAGAGTTAGTGGAATTCAAGGCAATTAGCAACTTCCAATTATCAATCAACAAAAGAGTTTGATAACTCAAGAGTCTCTAATTACTCAACCAAAGCCAAGAATATAGAAAGCTAAATAAAAATCATAAATATGAAATACCTCAAATTGTATTAATAAAAGAAATCAAATCTAACATGGAAAAGTTCATAAGTTAAATTGGGAAAATAAATAAAAGGAACATTGAACCTGGAAATTGAGAAGAAGAAATCATAAATTCTTTAAGAGTAATCCTAATCCTAAATCCTAAGAGAGAGGAGAGAGCCTCTCTCTCTCTATAACTACATCTAAAAACCTAAAATTATGAATTATCAGCTCTGCTCTGTTTACATTGAGTCTCTGCATGTTCCCTGGCTTTATTCTGTGTTTCTAGGTCAAAAACTGGGTACAAAATGCGGCCCAAAATCGTCCCCAGCGTTTCTTGAATTTTCTGCAGATCGCGCATGTCATGCGTACGCGTCGGTCACGCGTACGCGTCATTCAGCGTTTTCCTTGCCACGCGTACACGTCGTCCACGCATTTGCGTCGTCTGTGCAGACTCCAGTACACTCATTCGCGTCAGGCACGCGAATGCGTCACTGCGATTTTCTCCATTTCACGCGGTCACGTGAGCCGTGCATCCGCATCGGTGTTTGCTGGTCATCTCCTTAGTTTCTTGTGTTCCTTCTATTTTTGCAAGTTTTCTCTCCATTCTCTAAGCCATTCCTGCTCTATGAAGCCTGAAGCACTTAACACACGGATCACGGTATCGAATGGTATAAAGGAGAATTAAAATACGTAATTAAAAGATCTCTAGGAAGCAAGTTTTCAACCATAGAACTAAACTAGGAAGGAATTGTAAAATCATGCAAATCATATGAATAAGTGGGCAAGAATTTGATAAAAACCACTTAATTAAACACAATATAAACCATAAAATAGTGGTTTATCATGTATCAATTAGTATGAAAGTGATATTTATATCAATTCCTATAATTAATTTTGTCCTACTAAAAGTTATATAGTATTTCTTTTATAGTCTATGAGTTTAAGTTTCAGAGCCAAAGTAATTTTTTATTTTTCAATTTGTAACTTTTTGTGTAACACCCTGCCACATAAAGCCTGACGCTATAGTCGTAAGTCAGAGGTGGTGAGACATTACGACATCTAAACTTAAAGGTACATAAGGATAATAATATAGTTAGGAGCTTGTGAAGAAAGATGACAGAACAATAAGTGCATCGCACTCGAAATGTCAATGATATACAGAAACGACAGAAATATATATGATTCAAAAGGAGATACATAATAAATACTAGTCTCGACCTGCGAAAATAAGGCCGGCTAGAAAGTATAATACAAACCAGAAGTAAATAAAATACAACATGTTTTTTCATAAATCAACCTTTGAGAAGGATACAAGTATGTGATCAAAAGGTGAGAATGTAATATAATAAGCACAAAGTACACAATGTAAAGAAGTCTTCGCGTCCCAAGAGAGTTCGGCATGCTCAATGATGTGCGTTATGTCCTGTATCTGAAAACAAAAGCCGATAACGGGTGAGAATCCGAATGTTCTCAATAGAGTAATCATTCCAAATAGTGATTATGTAAAAAGATATGAACCTGTTAGGCGATCTTAAACTCCAATCAGCACAAGCTTCAAACCTAGGGTTCTTTTCTAAACCAAACAAGAAAAACTCTAATAGATACTTTAAGTTTAACCTTTACTTGTCTTTTCATTAATAAAGTTCCTTAATACAATAATAATTCTCTCGCAGTTACAGACTAAAAATTTTAAGTTAAACAATTTATTCATCGGCCTTAAATCGACACCGTCATAATCTCTTTTCTATCTGTTAATCATCTCAATCTCTAACGATTGTCAACTCGCCAAACTTGGCTACGATTCAAGGTTATAATTCTCATCTCATCATCTGTCTCATATCGATTATTCTCTACATTTAGTCTCAACCTTGAGCAAGTGAGGTGAACCACAACCCTTACATCTACCTAAGAAGTTATCATATCAATCAAACTCATTCCATTTTTCAATCATCCAATCATTAACATCGCATTAAGAATAGCATTCACCGTCACCATCGCCAGCATAAAGGACCTTTTAGTTGTTTAAATTCATACAAAACAATACAAAAAATACACAAATAGAGAGAACAAATAAAACAAGTAGTTCAAATAGTATAGAGATACAATTATTCAACAAGGCAAGTCAAATACAAGATGCGCACCCAATCAATACACACAAATGCAAATGATGCATGCCTCTCTTACTGATCATGAGCTCACGTGTTGGTTATTCTGCCAAACCCGACACAAATCCGGTTGACACTTTGGATCAGTCTCTCTATTGCACATCCTAGAAGAAACAATTCTGAGGGAGAGTGTCCTACCACCTTCTCCTGGAGTTATACTGAAGGAGAAATATTTCGAGAAAAAATGCCCTACCACCTTACCCTAAATGCCGTACAATTTCGTGGGATAATGCCCTACAACCTTGCAACTAGAGAGAAACGTGGAAAAAATATTCGAAGGAAGAGTGTCCTACCACATTTTCCACTTTCAACACACATTTAAAGTAGGATGTGGAAAAAATATTTTATTTTGAAGTCATGTTTTTTTTATCGTACTAAAACTTGATGAGATACTGTGAATTGAAAAAATTGTGATAATTATTTTAATTTTATTTTCTGAAATTATAAAAGTTTTGCCGTTTCATATTTTTTGTCTTTATGTGGTATACGAATAGATCTAAATTGATATGCACATTGTGAAAAAGTTTTGCAATGGAATTTATTAAGTACATCCAAAATAACCTAGATGGATATTATATCATTATATTACAACTTAAAAATTTTAAGCCTATAGATATACAACGATCAATGTTAAAAATATAAATTAAAATTTTGAATTTTTATGAAAAATTATGTACGTACATTTGTTATAAAAATTAAGATATTGATTTATTATATATTTTTGTTTTTTATTTAATTAATTCAATTATTTTTGTGAATTTTTTGTTATGTACTTTTGTTTAATATTGACATAAATAAAAAATATATTAACTTAATTTAAAGATAAATATCTCAGAATATTTTTTATTAAATATACTGCATGTGTAAATAAAAAATTAAACATTTTTATACATTATATGGATACATACACTAGTTTAACTTAAAACAAAAATAATAACTTCTTGTTCCTAAAACAAAATACTAGCCGTTCAAACATTTTTTCAACCAAGTTTTTAATTAAGTTTATACACTTCTTCTTCCTCTTTCGTTATCATTGTCGTATCATTTTCTTGTTCTTTCACGCATTTCTCTCTTTAGCGTTGTTTTCGTTATCATTGTCACGTCATTTTCATATTTTTTCGCGTGCTTCTTTTTTTAACGTTGTTGTCGTTGTTGCCGCTGCCTCTGCCATCACCTTTTTCTTCTTCTTAATGTTATTGTTTAGCTTTTTCTCTTTTTCTCCTCCTCATCGCCTTTTATTATCATTATTATCGTCCTTATCATCTTCATTTTCTTCTCCTACAAATGTTAAAAAAACTATAACACAAAAATTTGATGCATAATATATAAATTTTGGTACACAGCACATGAATTTTAGCATACAATATAAAAATTATTGAAGAACCATATGTCCAAAACATTGACACAAAACTAATAAAATATACACAACACATAAATTTTGATGTACAACACAAAAATCTTGGTACATAGCACAGAAATTTTGATGTGCAGTACACAAATTTTTGGAGAATTATATATTCAAAACATTTACTTATCCAACAAAATACATTCACAGCAAAATTTGTGTACTACATGTAAAAATTTCTGTGCTTGTGCAAAAATTTTTGTGCCATATTCAAATATTTATATGTTATATGCAAAAATTTGTATATTATATCAATGAAATATACACAACATATAAATTTTGGTATACAGTATAAAAATCTTAGTGAATAACACATAAATTTTGATGTGCAACACAAAAATTTTTAGAAGACTACTAGAACATTTATTTACCCAACTAACAAAATATATTTACAGCAAAAATTTGTGGTTGTGAAAAAATTTGTATGCTATATAAAAATTTTGTATACTATATCGATAAGTTTGTATTATTTGTAGACTTTTATGTGCTATATTTCAAAAATTTATGTGCTACATTAATAAGTTTTTGTGCTCTTCAATAAAAATTTATATGCTGCAAAAAAACACAAAAGAAAAAAATGATACGTATGTCTAATATATACCCATATTTTTTCACTAAATTTGCACCAATTTAATTGAACTTGATTACAAAAACGTTTATACATATATATAGCATCATTCATTTCTAAAATGTCAAATAATATTTGAGATACAAGAAATGATTCGATTTGCTCTTAAATCATGTTAGAATTTTTCATAAAATAATTATTTTATTTTAATTTATAACTTTTAAGTTTGAGATTTTTAATTTTTATTTTTTTTTTACGAAAAGATAAAAATAAAACAAAGAAAAATATAATAAAGATAACCGTAATAAGTTTGGATTTTTTTAAATAAATAAAATAAACATTTTATTTTTGAAAATAGATAATTTATAGTATTTTTATCGATTTATGTTGTCTTATTTACTTTATTTACAATATAAATAAAATAAGTGTATATATCTTATTTACAATATAAACGAGATAAGACACGTTACAAAATTCATGTATCACGTTTGCAAACATAATTCCTGAAAGATAACAATTAACACATATCTTGTTTACAATATAAACGAGATACACATACTTATTTTGTTTACACTGCAAACGAGATAAACGAAGAATTATGATATTTTCGTTGTAAATGAAATACAGTACGACAAATTTCGAACAGTTATAAAAAGATCTGCAACTATTTGTATTCTCCACAAACAACTTACTTCTTCTTCTCCTTTATTTTTCTTCCAAAACTTATGAAAAAATATCTAGTGTTAGTGGATACGACGTGGTAGTAAATGTGTATTCCAATTATCATATGAGAAATAATGATGGTGATGTTTGAGTGTGATAATCCTATTTTGTTTTGCACTCGAAGAGTAAATTCTTTGTCTAAGTTAAAGAGTATAATATTAAGAAATATCGGTGCTAGTGGGATAAAAGAGATTGGAAGTTGGGTATAGGTTGTTAGCATCGACGGAAAATGGAGTTTTTCAGTTTCGCCTATTTTGCCTCCTTGGTGATGGACATGTAAGTCCCATGTTTGACATCCACGGAAAAATCATAACAGAACAAGTGATGGAGCTTTTTGCGGAGGTTGGTGATGTTGGTGGCGATAGATATGGCCATTCGAATTTTGTCCAGGATGACCCACCTCTTATACCACCACCACTGTAGTAGTCCAACAGTAGACATGGATGTGGACAGTGTGAAGTCCAAAGAGGAGTATGTTGCCGATATCAATGATAATTGTTCTTTTGAGGATGATGACGAGAAGGAGTTTGTACTAGAGACTCCAGTGGACGCATCAGTTCAATATCTTCTGTTTGTCCTGCAACCAATTCTAGCCTTATTAGTTGTACCAAGTCACTATATCATACATTAGATCCTGATGCAATGCACGAGAAAACTCGATTTTCAGATATGGGTGGGGACGATTACAATATAGACGGTGGTGTGGAGTTTATGGTTGACCACAGATTCAAAAGTAGAGAGACAGTATTGCAAGGTGTGAATAATTACAACATCTATAGAAGTGTTGAGTACCAAGTCGCCGAGTCGGATCGATTAAAGTACCATGAGCATTGCAAATAAAAGGCAGCAGGATGTCCTTAGAATCTCTGTGTTGCCCTTCGATAGAATTTCAGATTTTGATTAGGTCAATTTTAATTGTGCTGTATATTCTTATTTATTATTATTATTTTGGTTATAAATGTCTACCCTATATATTTTATTTTGTTAGAAAGATGCATAAATTTGGAGGTACGCACACCTATTTAGCCCCCACCATGTCTTAAAATTATTGACAGTTAAACAATAATTTCATTTGTGGTGTCATTCTGCTTTTCATATAATTCAGTCCATCAGTTAGTATCTTTATTCTACAAAATACAATTAAACAAAATTATTACTTTAAGTCCTCATACAAAAAGATTTGAATAGTGAAACAAAAGACAATTATACAAATATACAATAATTAAAAAGAGTCATACAATAAAATTTTAAAATTGCTGCAAGCATTATAAAATTGTTGTCTCAAAATAATATGTGATTTTTTGACAGTGCTATATTATGAACACTTGATAGTGCACAACTGCAACTAATTTAATAAGATATTCTAATTTTTTTTTATTTATATAGAAACTTTCAAACATTACAAGCCTTCTTAATACATAATTACATAAACATATTCGAAAAAAGTTTTTCTTAAAAAAAAAATCCTATTAGTTTCCACTTTTCGGCATTTCAGTAGAGGTGACCAACCCGCACCCACCTTTGAATTTTGAAGATTCACAGTCACGGGTCAATGCAGAAGGTAAAGACAAAACATATTCGAAAAAATCAAACCAAAATGTGGGTGACATTCATTGGAATTCGATACCCAACTTGTGGTAGGAGTATTTCATAACATGCAATAAGTATTTTATACATACATAATTACATACACATACACATACACATACACACACACACACATATATATATATATATATATGAGATATATTTTACGAGAATAAAATTTTTATAAGAAAATATAAAAATATGTTTATAATTATTGAATTAATATAAATAATTAAGATTAAATGTATTTAATAAATAATATACAAATAATACATTTATTATAGTCATTAAATTTATATATAAATAATGTATTTATAACAATTATATTTATAGTTATTGTTTTTTTTATTAAAATATAACTAATAAATAAATTAAAATAATTAGATTTTTTTATCAAAATAAAATTTAAAATATTTTTTTAAACTTACATCAACCATTTAATTAATTTTGGCAAGTAAAATTAGACTCACAAGATCGAAAACAATAATTTTTTCTTTGATAACATATTTGTACAAGCTTATATATTCACTTGAGGCAATTATATTAGTTGACTAACTAGTAAATTTTTTATTAATTATTATTTGCACCACATATAGGATAAAATATTTTTTTCTAATTGAATGTATTTTTTAAAAATTTATATAAATATGAAATAGAACTTCTTAAAAAATATTTTTTTAAAAAAAAAAAGTATATTTGAAACTAATCCAAACTAACCTTATATTATGTTTTGATAATTCTTAATATAATTTAGTAATCTAAGATTTATTGAGAGGAATAAAGTTCTTTTTTAATAATTATTTTAAAAGCTCTTTTAATATAAAAAGAAATTACAGTATTATATGAGAGTTAGTTTTTAAATATAATATTTAAAAAATAAATTTTAGATTTCGGTGAATACTAAATAATTTAAAATTTAATGTAAATTACTATTAAAAAAATTATATCTAGAACAAACAAATTCATACCATAAAAACAAATATCATATTAAACATAAGTCGGTAACAATTTATCAAAAATCCAGTGGGATAAATAAGGGTAGCAACACAACTCGTATTCGTAAGTATTCAACTCGTTTTAATTCTGTTGGAGTAAGTTGACAATTCGATTTTTGATAAATTGTTATTAGATTTTGTTTAACATGATATTTGCTTTTATCGTATGAATTTGTTTTCTCTTAGAATGATATTTTTATATATTAGTTTACATTAAATTTTAAATTATACAGTATTTTTTAACTTTTTTTATAATTAGAAATTGAAAAAATATAGGGTATCAACATATTATCTGTCAACTTATTGCTAACAATAATTAATTATTATATTTGAAACACATATATAAAGAGACACATCTAAAAAATATATCTATAAAGATACTTTTATTAAATACAGCTATAAAAAAGGCATTTTTATTAAGCACATCCACAAAGATATTTTCATTAAATACAATTATAAATAAGAGTTGGCAGAAGTTGACAGAAATACTGTTAATAACTAACAGAATTATTAAAAATAAATTATTTTATTTATCCACCGAAATTTAAAATTTTTTTAATATTATATTTAAAATTAATTCTCATATAATACTGTAATTTTTTTTATATTAGTTTTTTTAAAAATAATTATTAGAAAAAACTTTATTTCTTCTATTAAATCTTAGATCACTAAATTGTTTTAAGAATGATCAAGAATCTAATATAAGGTTAGTTTGGATTAATTTAAAAAAATACTTATTTTTTCAATTTTTAAAAAATATATTTTAAAGAAGTTTTATTTCATATTTTTATAAATTTTTAAAAAATACATTCAATTAAAAAAATATATTTTATTGGTGCAAATAATAATCAATAAAAAATTTACTAGTTAATCAACTAATATAATTACTTCAAGTGAATATACAAGGTTATATAAAAAGAAAAGTATAGAGAAACAACACTTTTATAAGTTAAGATAAGTCAATTTTATTATAATTTAAATTTTATAAAAAAAATAAAAATTCAAAAATTAAAATTCAAAATTTAAAAGGATTCTTCTTATATTTATCCTAATTACATTTATAATACACAATAAAAACAATTTATAAAAAATTTAATTTCTTTTCATTTATTTAGAAACAGTCAAATCTCTCTCTTCACAAATCTGCTATTTTCACACATTTTTTACTCCGCCGCCCACCGATTACCGTCACGTCTTTTGTCGCCGTCCTTCTTTCGTTGACGCCGTCGTCCACCGTCCTGACGCATATGCACCACGGTGACCCCCCCATCCGTTGCAACGCCGGTTCCTCATTCGCGATGTGCGATCAACTACTCCAATCTACGACGACTCCTCCACTCGCGATGTGCGGCTTCCGTGGCTTCGTCCTCGCAACGCTCCACCACGAGTCTCCTACCGTCCACTCAATACCGTTGAAGATGTCGTCGCCGATCACCCTACGGCTCTTCTTCTTCTCTTCTGCTATTTGTTTTTGAATGATTCTTTTAACGAGTTTTTTTTATGTTTTTTTCCTAAATTTCGGATGATTCTTTTTATTAGTTTTGGATGATTTTTTTCCAATGTTTTTTTCATAGTATTTTGATGATTTTTTTCTTATGTTTTATATATTTTTTTTCTTAAGATTTGAATGATTCTTTATCTTGTGTTTTGGTGCTTTTTTTCTTGGAATTTGAATTTTTTTAAAGAGAAATTAGGATTTGTGTAATAAATGGTAAAAGATAAATTAGAATAAAAAGAGGTAATTAATAATCATTAATTTTATATTTTTTAAAAAAATAATATTTAAATAATTAATAATTAATGACAATTAATTAGTATAAAGTGTAGTTTAAATATACTTGTTGGCTTGTTATTGGCTATACCTCTTGTTCAGCGGCGCTTCCGCCGCCCAATCCATTGAATTCCTTTTTCTTCGCGAATTAAATTTTTCCCCTTGCTTCTCGTTCGATCTGATAGAATACTTACTTTTCACCCCCAATCCATTCTGCTAACCGCATCACAGAGCACTAGTTGCAGAACTCTGTCGTCGCTGTACCAATGAAGAATGAATGAATGATTGTCCTTTAATCTGTAGGAAATTGACTTCAGAGCTCATGATTCTGCATTCAAAGACAGATACCTACAGTTGCAAAATGTGAGGGTGAGGTTCATACCAACTGAGAAGAAAGACATCCGAGATATGTGTGTCCATTGGAGGAGGAGATGTTGCTGCATATTATTGTCTACAAATCTTTATACACACTATTTTTATTTTGACACTCAAAAAAATAATTTGTACATTTAAGCAGGTTGTATCGTTTTTGGTCAAACATAGATAGATTTGTGCAGGAAGGTACTGGCCGTTAATTGTGGGAGCCAATGAGAGGCGATGGAAAAGATATCGAGATCGGCTCAAAGTGGTGGCGGACTCTTTTCGGCTTCTTGACATCTGAAATGGCACTACACAATTCACCACCTGTTCTAATGTTTCTACTTTAATTTCTATAGATCAAGTTTATATCAAATTTTTCTTCTCATTTCATTCATATGTTAACGTTATATGTGTATATAAACTACATTGTTGTTGTGCTTTTTGTACTCATTGTTTTTAATTCAACAAAAAAAATAAATGAATTGAATTAATTCAATTAATTAGATGATTGAATATTTGTTATTAGTTTAGTTAATTTAATGATTTTTTTATTATCTTAATAAATTCAATAGTGATATAATAATTAATGAATGATAAATTGTTAATAATTGATGAGATTAAAGGTTATATTAGATTTTGATTGATAACACTTTAAATATAAAAGATATTTTAAAATTTATGTTAGACTATAATTATATTTTAAATATTTATTTATAATTTATTTATTATTTTATTATAAAATAATTTTGTTGGTTAGACCACAATTAAATTAATTATATTAATAAATTAGTAAACTAATAATTAAAACGGGTTAATAACTTATCTGATTTTTAAAACTTTAGCAAAAAAAATATTGTTTTCCATCGTGTGAGTATAATTTTACTAGCCAAAGTTAATTAAATGCTTGATACAAGTTTAAAAAATATTTTTAATTTTATTTGGATAAAGAAATCTAATATTATTTTAATTTATGTATTATTTATATTTTAATAAAAATAAAAAACAATGGCTATAAATATAATGGTTATAAATGCATTCATACATGAATTGAATTACTATAATAAATGTATTATATACTATTTATTAGGTATATTTAATCTTAACCATTTAAATTCATCCATTGATTATAAATATATTCTCATATAAAAATCTTATTTCTATATGATATATCCCCTATATATATACTGACAAACGCAAAAATCCAGCCCATCTGACCCTGTCTCACCAAAAGTCCATCATTTGGCGGACTGGTCCATCTCGCCCTACCTTGTGCGGTAGTCCTGAATTTCTCTCCCATCCTACCAGGTTTGGCCTGCCAAAATATTTTTTTTTTAATAAATCATTAAATATTAAACAATATTTTAACAAAAAATATTAAACAATATATATAATTTTACAACTATTTTAATAAATTTATAATTTCTAAAGACAAAAAAATTTATAATTTTTAAATTCACAAACATTAAAGTCTTTATAATTAAAAAAATTATAATTTCTAAATTTGTTGAATTTTAGTATTTATAAGCAAATTAACTTTGTGAATTTGCTGAGTTTTGTCCATAACTTCTGTTGGTAAGGTGAAAAACATCTATCCTTTGTGAAATTATTTATATAAAAAATGGGGTGTTGATTTAGTGATGTATATGTGATATTAGATTAAATTATATGTTATGGAGGTAAATTGATGGAATTGGTGGTTAATTGGTGGTGTTAAAAGGTTGAAGTCGGAAAATTGTTGCTGAATTTTTGTTTAAAAGAGGCTTAGAGTTTGGATATTTGCGGAATGGTGACAATTTGTGGTGTTCCAAGCATTAGGGAGGAATCGGCCAAGGTATGGTTTCGATTTCTCGTAATTAAAATATGAGTAAATTACCAATTATGTCCCCAAATTTGTAAAACGCTAACACAAATAACCCTAATATTTGTTAACGACAATCATATCCTCGAAAAATTTAAAAACGCTACAAATCTGTCCAACCGTGAGGAGAACCCTTCTCTGTTAAACGGAGTTTGGTGATGTGGCAAACGAAATTCCAACGTGACATCCGTATTAGGATCTCAATCCCTTTTCTCCCTTATATAAAATTGAGTGAGAATGTTTTACCCAATTTCAGCAAAAAGCAAAACCCTAACCATTGCCATGCATGGTGGAAGCAGAGTCATGTCCAATTGTAATCGAAGGACACAGTCTACGGAAAATTGTAGCTCTGAAAGGCTCGAAGAACATGTGAGCAAGCCATATGATGGGACATGCTTCTGCCGTCTTCAGGTGGTGGCCTTGAAGTCGAAGACGAGGAGAAACTCAAGAAGATGGTTTTTCAGGTGTCCTCTATGAAAGGTATGTATAATTTTTCTGCTTCATTTGTTCCCCCCCCCCCCGGTTGACAATTGAGCTTGATGAACAATTTTTGTGCAGTGTTGGGCAGACGAAAAATACTGGGTGCCGTTATTTCCAATGGATGGACGAAACTAATGAGAAATCTGCTGGGGTGGAGGAATACTCTAAGAATGGCACAGTAGTATGCAATGCATGTATAGTCTTGAAAGGGAGGTTTACCATTGTTGAGATTGAGACGACACACAGAGATCGAAAGATGTTGATAGAGCAGATGAAGAGAGTTGAATTGCTTCTGTGTTTCATTTTGGGTGGACTTGTATTGAGTTTGAGTATGAGTTTGATTTGTTTGGTTAGATAGGACAAGGGATGCATGTAGGATAGGGTTTATTAATGAATGTTATGTGTTATTGTTGCGTAGAAGTTATGTTGACATTATTGTAGCTATTTACTCACTTGTTAAGGAATTGAATCTGCGTCTTAAATTCGATTGCATCATTAACAAAAGCATGAATGGAGTGAAGTGAAATTAACTAAAAAGGTAACTGAGATATGTTAACTAATTTCAAATAGACCTAAGAAATCAAAATTGGTAAAAGCACAAGATTAAAACCGAAACAATTGGTCTGCATAACATTAAGCATTAGCACTAATTGTTCCAACCAAAATGCTGTATACTGGCTAATCAGTCTTAATACTAGACACCAAAATACTCAAATTGTCTAACAAAAGGCAATAACCAACCATACTAAATATCAACATACAACCCAAAAACTAGATAAACCATAGCAAATAAATATCAACTTATAACCCAAAAGATAAACTAATTACACAGCCAAGTATCCTTCAAGCTGACTGATTTGGCATAAACTTTAAGAACCTAGAAGTGATTGCTTTAGATGCTCCATTCATGGTTTCATTTGACACAAGTGAAGTCCTTGTGGAGTCTGGAACTCCTGAACCAGCAGCAGCATTTGTAGAAGGTGCAACGGGCCTTATTTATGGGGGCCTAAATGGTGGGTTGGGCCTTGGAGTGGTTGGTGGGCCTGGAACTGTGGGCCTAACAATGGGTTGGGCTGCTGGAGCTATAGCTATGGGCCTCAGAATCGGTTGGGCTAAGGGGGATCTCCTAATAGGCATCTTTACCCTGGTTCTTTCCTTGCTAGTAGATGCAGCAGCAGCCACAGCAGTATTGGAGGGAGTTTTAGGAGTTGTTGCAGCACTCTTGGTAGATCTTGGTGCTCTCCTTGTAGGGTTGGATCTAGCAGCTCTCCTTCCTTCACCATGACTTATTGAACCGGATGTGTTCATGTTGGCCTACATTAAATTAACTCTAATTAGTACATGTGAAGTTAGTGTAAACAGCAATTATTGAGAAATGTGCTACCTCTTCATCAGCTTCAGAGTGTGGGTGGCTGATGCGTGAGCATCTTGTCTATCATTTTCTAGTGAATTTTCACTTAAATTGTTGAGTTTAATAAAGAATTAATTATATTTTAGCCACTATGGATGCTATTTTGAGTTTTGGGCAATTTTATTTATTTTAGGTAGCATTCGGCGGAATTTGACGGAGTTTCTGCAGCACAAGAATCAAAGAAGATGGCTGCAAGGAGCGACGCGCACGCGTGCCTGACGCGTGCGCGTGATCTGGAAGTATCCATGGCGACGCGTACGCGTGCTGACGCGTACGCGTGATTTGAAGATTTGCTCAGCGACGCGTTCGCATAACCGATGCATCCGCGTGACTTGCGAAGAAGACCAGCGATGCGTACGCGTGACTGACGCGTACGCATGACGTGTGCGATCTGCAGAATTTACAGAAATCACTGATGTGGATTTTGGGCCGCCTTTTGAACCAGTTTTCAGCCCAGAAAACACAGATTAGAAGCTACAGAATGGACAAATCAAGTGGTCCCCACCCATCAGTGGAAGACTTGTTAATTAATTCAAATTTAAATTCAAATATGATTTTTAGGAAAAGATATTATTTTTAGATAATTAGATTTTAAATTTATTAGGATTAATTATAAATAGGAACTCTGTACATTTAGACAATAGACAATTTTTACATGAATCCTTATTTTCCCTCTCAATTATGAGCAACTAAACCTCCATTGTTAAGGTTAGGAACTCTGTCTATTTGTATGGATTTATTCGTTTGATCTTTCTAATTTAATCCATGTTTAGATTTATATTTCAATAATTGTTTTCGTTCTTTATTTTATGAACATTGGGTGGAACGGAAGTATGACCTATGTTCTAATTGCGTTCTTGTAAAACTTGGAAAAGCTCTTTACTTGAACAACAGCTTGAAAACATATTATACTGAATTTCTAATTGTTTGTATTTAGTAGGATACGTGACATATAATCCCCTTATTTTTGGATAATTAGGATTCTTTTGGCATATAAACTAGAAATTGATCATCACCCTCTAATTGGAATTAATTGACCAAGAAATTGGCAATTAATGAATTTTAGAGGAGACTAGGAAGGTCTAAGGAATTAGGGTCTAGTCACATATAGTTTTCCATGAAATTAAATCTTACATGATTAAAATAGTTAGTAAGGAAAATAAATCCAGAAAAATAGATAACTCTGAAACCTTAACTACTTTCTCAAATATTTTATTCCCAACTCATTGCTGCTTGCTTTCTGAAATTCTTAAAGTACTGTTTAATGCTCTTTGAATCTCTCAAAACCATTTTCTGCTTGCCTAACTAATCCTATCAAATGCTATTGTTGCTTGATCCATCAATCCTCGTGGGATCGACCTTTACTCACGTAAGGTATTACTTGGTACGACCCGGTGTACTTGCCGGTTAGTCTGTGGGTTATAAAATATCGCATCAGTGGCGTTGGGTGAGCTCCTCTTCGACTGCATCTATGGTTTCCTCCCAAAACATCTCTTGCCCTGAGTCTGACATGTCTTGTAAGCCCCTGGGTGGCACAATTCCTCCTGTTGCCGGCTGACCTGCTTGAGGTGCTTGTTGTGCATCTACATCTTCCTCAGCTGCAACATGAGTCTTCTTATCAGGACAGGTCCTGGAATTGTGTCCCACCTACGAAGACAACATCATTCCAAGCATCAACAGATGAGAACTGTCAACAGCAAGAGTTGTGGAACAAGTGAGTTTTTATTTACCTTTTTGCAATATTTACAACTTGTTTTTCCATAGCTCCTCTTGATTTTGTAATGGCTCCCACTCTGTCTCTCTGATTTATATCGTGCTCTCTTCTTTGTAGGCCTTCCTATTGGCCTCTTATAAGGTGGAGGGAGACACGGCAGCCCCTCTGCGTCAGCCCAATATTCTTGACTAGGAACAATGTTGATGTGAAATTGGTATGTTCTATTGTATGCCTCCCTAGTCAGCCAATGGTGGGCATAATCTTCTGGTCGTTGATTTTTTCTTTGAATTGCAGCAACTCCATGACAGCACAGCAGACCTATCAGCAACTCCATGAATACTGGGTTTTCATCCTCAGAATCAGAATCGGGTGGGGTGTGCAGCTCTTTAGAATGATACTGATATTCAGTTGGTTCTTCATCATGGTCATTTGGGTTAGGAACAACCACCCTTGGAGCCTGATTCTCTTTCCTAGGTGGCAGAATCCTCTGTCCGGATGGATGGTGTCTTCTATGAATCCTCCAACCTTAAACCCCACAAGAGGCATCCTCATCTAATTCAACAACATTACACATTCTTATGATTAGGTTATTAATTAACCGACAGCTTATGGCAAATAAAACACAATCCCAAAAAATAAACAATATTGCTACTAGGATCTACAATTCATATGCTAACCAGCATGTGCAACACTATTGTTTTGTGGTGCAGGTTGAGCTCTACCTGATGGTTGGGGCCTCGCATGTTTCTTCCTGCGTTTTCTTCCCCTGCCATCAGCTTCTTTAAGATTAGATTGCCTCTCCTGGTCTTCAACACGTGTCTGATGATTATCTCCTAAATTGGGGGCCTCATTTTCAATTGTTCCAGCCTGAGTTTGATTAGGAAGCTTTTCAGTAGCAGCCTCATCTGGCAATGCTTCATCATACTCCGCCTTTGTTCAACGTTGGTTCATCCTCTTCTTGCTGTAGCTCCTCATGCTGTGGGGGATCATCTTGATGATTTGCTTCATTTTCTGAAGGAGCTCCCTCTTCTTCTATATTTTCAGATCCTTTCTCCTCTTCATTTTGTTGGGGTTCCTGGTCATGATTTTGCTGATCTTCTAAAGGAGGCATCTCAACTTCTTCGTTAGCAAAAACCTCAGCCTCATCAACATACTCTGGATCCGCATAAACTGGATGCTCAAAATACAAGTGGACCATGTTTTCATTCCTCAGTGCAGCATCACACAACTTAACCACACCAGCATTCCTTCTGAGCACCCGTAACCCGTTAGCTAAATCCATCCCTGGCTCCAACTAATAAACTTCATTATACCTAGTATAACCTAAATCTAAAAACAAGCCTTCAACAAGGAATAGATTACATGTATCAACATGCACCCTCTCAATGATACTCACTAAACCACCATTATACTTCAGCACACCATCCACATCCTTCTCTAACCAACCCCGATGGTGATAAACAAATGTGATACGCATAGCCATCTGACAAAAATCATCACAAAAGTCATAATCAGCTAACACAACACATGAAAATACCATCATCATACCTCCATTTCAAACCCCAAATGACTGATAATAAGAATAACGCAAACATAAAATGCTTAACAAAACCTTGGTTGTTCGACGGTGATTTCTTCATTCTGTATCAACGCCAAACGTGACACTGCATGTGACGTTACCAAATCCAAGAGATGAATATAAAGCGACAACAGACGAAGACATGCAGAGACCACCACTAAGAAACTCTTCAGTTTCGCGCATCCAACATAGTCTTAGTTAAATATGGTGTTTCACTTAAGGTTAATTTCATCATTTCATTTGAATTGGACAATTAGGGTTTGATGAATTGGGAATACAGGAAGAAAAGGGATTGAGATCCTAATACAGATGCCACGTTAGAATTCCGTTTGCCACATCACCAAGCTCCGTTTAACGCAGAAGGGTTCTCCTCACGGTTGGGTAGATTTGTAGAGCTTTTAAATTCTTCGAGGGTATGATTGTCGTTAATAAATATTAGGGTTATTTATGTTAGCGTTTTACAAATTTGGGGCATAATTGGTAATTTATTCTTAAAATATAATATATCATGAAAACTTAGGTTAGTTGACCATAAGATAGGATTGGATTGTTGATGTTGTAAGGATTGATATTTTTTGGTATTTATGAGGCTTGGTGATTTTGAGGTTGATGATTATTGATATGTATGATTAGGTATTGTATTGGTGGTGATATTGATTGATGATGTATGTTTGGAATGACCAAACTTCAGCAAGTCATAACTTGACTTCTAGATCCTCAATTTTAGCCAAACTTATTTAAAATGAAAATTTGGGTCCGTGAAGTTTATGCCGTTCAGAGAATGGATGAAAAATGTTTTAAAACAAAAAGTTATGCGCGTCCGAAGTTAGATGTGTAAAACAGAAAAATTACAGACTTAGCAGCTTTTTGCCTCTGCTGCTAAGACCGCATACACGGACACTCATATATGCAGCCGGTGGCCTCTGTTCAAAGCCTCCGCATACAAACCAACAACCACATCCGGATTCATTGAGACATCAAATCAGTCCGAAGACACTAAAGGAAGATGTGGAAAGGGCTCATTATTACTTATTCTATTTTCTCCAGAAAGAGGAAGAAGAGAATTTTTTCCAAGGATGCATACACGGTCATATAAATGCATACGCGGACTCCTGTTTTTCTAAAATATGAATTATAAGGTTTTAAACCATTCCTCTAACTTTTCAAACCTCTGTAATTTTTCCCTAAAATCCGATACCTAGTTTACAAGCCTAGGAAAGAGAGCGAACCTATAGAGGAGGGTTAAAGAATGGAGAACTTGAGTTGAGGAATATGAACTAAGTGGACTATGGTACGAATTATATTGGACTAAATGAAAACGAAGTATTGAAAAAAGGTGATGAATGATTGAGTTAATGTGAATGATTTGAGGAAGTGTTGAATATGATATGAAGAAGGCTGTAATGACGAGGATTGATTGAGATTAATGAGGATGAATATATGATTGATGATTGAATGATTGGGAGTAATTGAGGAAGTGGGAAAAAGTTGCGAATATGCCGGAGATGCATGTATGAGTTAATGAATGAATGAATGATTTATAATGAATTTGAAAATAAAATTGTTTTGGGCTTTAACCTGGCAAGGATCATGGTGGTTTACTGCTTGTCCAGTGTCGATATGTCTGTGGAGATCGTGGTGATTTACAGCCCACGGGTTATGAAATTGTGATTCATGTACCTGACAAGGATCGTGGTGTTGTACCGCTTGTCAAGGATTGCAGTTGAAGTGGGGATCGTGGTTATTTACTGCCAACATGTTGTTTCTTTCCAATTGAAAAGGTCTGTGGGATCGAAGTGATTTACCGCTAGCAGATGGTGGGGATCGAGGTGGTTTACCGCTCACTAGGTGAGAATCGTGGTATTGTACTGCTCACCAGTTTTCAAGAGGACGATGCCTAGGTTAGCTACCGAACATGTCGGGTTGATTATATAACTGGCAGATGAGACTCATCAGTCATAGGGCAGGCATACATCATATGCATATGTGCGTTTTATTTTGCTTGTTCATTGTTTGGGCTTGCTTACGTGATTACTATGCTTAAGTGTTTTAATTGTTACCTGCTATAACTGTATCCTATTTATGCTTTCCTTGTTTGATTTGTTTGTCTATGTAATTGAGATGCCCTTGTATGGCAGATGAGTGATGATGGCTATTTCACCAGAATTTTAGAGGATTGGGGGAAAGGGTGATGTGAGGGATTTAAGTTAGAATTAGATTAGAGCCTAAATGCCTTATATAACCTACTTTGTTTATGGTTGCAAATTATAACTCTAAGTATTAAACCTGAGTGTTGGAGTTTTAGTATTGCCTTCGGAGTTCTAGAACTTTAGAGGATTAGGGGAAAGGGTGATGTGAGGGATTTAAGTTAGAATTAGATTAGAGCCTACATGCCTTATATAACCTACCTTGTTTATGGTTTCAAATTATAACTCTAAGTATTAAACCTGACTGTCGGAGTTCTAGGATTGCCTTTGCCTTTTCAAAAACCTTATATGTTACTTATGTGGGCACAGTTACCATGCTGAGAACCTCTGGTTCTCATATAAATATTATGGTTTTCAGATATAGGACATGAGGCACCTCGCTGAGGTATACTAAGAGCTTTTTAAAGCAAAGAACTATTCTTTTGGGAGTTTTATTTTGCCTGAGTCCTATATATTTGTATCTCCATTATATATATATTTTATGTTTGTCCCTCTTAAAGGTTGAATTGGAGAAACTGGGTTTGTAAATGGTCTTTTGGGTGCATTTTAGGTATCATGTATATATGTATATATGCTTTGGCCGGCTTTGGGCTTCACAGATCGAGACAGAAGCTTTTGATATCGGTATTTCTTGGAACTCTTCTCTTATGTATACATATATATAACTTTACCTTCCCTTGCTTTTCTCTTATCCGTTTCACATTATCGCTTTTCGAGAGAGTTAAACGCTTTTCTGTTTGATGCTTTTGCTCAAGCTTTTCTTCAAGCCTCCTAGATAATTCTTTTTTTCAATATATATATATATATATATTATTTTTAGAGGTCGTAGCGCCTCACCACCTCTGGTTTACATCCTAGGCATTGTAGGGAGTGAGAACATCATCCTTGCATGGTTCTCAGTAGAGGGTTTTAAGAATTATCATAAGAAGATATTTAAAAAGAAAACTATTTTCAACCGCAGTAAACATCGCTTGTCTTATGAATCTTTTTGAAAACCATCAATTTAACATCCGAAAATCCAAAATCTTTTAAAAACCATGAGTTAATTATCCAAAGTCCAAAACTCATATCTTTCTTATAAAAATCTTAAAAGTTTTCTAGACTATATGAATGACCAACATGTTCCATGCCTAGGTTCATTAAGTCCATGCTGAACCAGTTTGATTTTTTCATACTTTACTAAACCTCAAACACAAACCAATCATGGCCTCTGTTCCATCACATAATCAAATCAAGGCCTCTAGCCCAAGCAACTCAATCAACACCTAATTCACCATAATCTGTCACAAACACAAGTAATGTAGTTTAAAAATAACACTCTACCATATAGAGTCTTATGCTTAAGTCTTATGTATGTATGTATGTATGTATGTATGTATGTATGTATGTATAATAGTTGAAAGAAAATCTTATACAATCACTAAAGGTACATTTCTCACACCAGTATCCATGTATAATAATTCCAAAATCATAAAGTTTAGTTTTTTGAAAAGTCCCTACCTCGATAAGTCGAACCCGTGACCCAAACACATCATAGAAAATCTTTCCTCTTGGCCTGCGGTTAGCGGAATCCGCAACCTCAGTCTCGAACCATTTTCACAGCAACCACAACAACTTAGAAGCGACATGCAATGCTCAGAACTCGACCCTACGGTTCCAAAACCTCAAAACCTTTAACAACCCATAACAGAAACCTTATACGCTAGCGAAAAAGGTTTCTGATCAGAGATATCTACTTCAACAGAGAAGAACTGAGCCGAACAGCTGAATGAACCAGGATAGAACCGGCAGCAGTGGGATTGGCGGCTCTGATAGTGGCGCATGACAGAAAAACTCACAGTGACAATATATCTTGAGACAGACAACCTCAGCAACCACTCTCACGGTAAAAACCAACTTAACAAACAAAGAAGCTGAAGCAAGGTTAGAGCTTACGACACAAACACAGGCTTCAGTGGCAGTTTCAAGCATCAGTAGCAGCGGCGTGGAACTCCAGCGACACAGCAGCAAGCATAAACAGCGGCAGACAGATCGGCGAGGGCGGCCTCCTTCCAGCAGCGACGGCGGGACGCGAATAGCCATCCTCTCCCCGCGGACTCTCTCCTCTGCTTCACCCATGGACGACGGCGATGCTGGCTTCCCTCGGCGACGATGACGGCACGGACAGTAGCAGTCAGAGGCGGCGAGCTTCAATTACGACGAGGAACGGCGAAACGGTGTCGTTCTTCTTCTCCTATAGCTCCCTCCTCCGTGCCATACCAGCGGAGATGGTGGCGAGTGATGAACGGATTTTTGACGGTTTAGAATTTCACTAATGAAATCTCGTTGTAAAGTATAGTTTCTAAACCAAACAATAATCCTTTCATACAAAAAGTTGTTTGTCACTAGTACAAACCCCTAAAATTTATAAACCGAAGTATTGGACCTCGGGTCGTTCTCCCTAGGAATTGTAATGAAGTGTCTTGTTATTGGTTATGAGTTATATTTGGGGTTTTTAAGATTTTGGACAAGAAATATAAATGGCAAAGGAAATAAACTAACAACTAACAAAGCTCTTGGCAAGATATGAGAACTAGAAGTCCTATCCTAGTTATCCTCCTCAATTGTGATGACAAATTGTCCATTGCTCCCACTTAGTTAACCTCTAACCATGGAGGAAAGTCAAGTGGATGAATCAATTTGATTCCTCAAGTCCTAATCAACTCCTAAAGGAAAGACTAGCTTTAGTGGCATTCAAATTAATTAGCAACTTCTAATTATCAATCAACAAAGGAATTAGATAACTCAAGAGTCACTAATTACTCTACCTAGGCCAAGAGGAACAAAACCTACACTAAAATCCAACCAAGCATTTCATCAAACACTTGGAAGGTGTAAAAGGAAAGCATAGTAAATCAACAACAAGAATAGAATCTAACAACAATTATTGCAAAGAATTAACAACAACAATCAAGGAAATCACAATTATCATGAATTACCTCAAATTGCATTATTGAAAGAAAACAAAGGAACAACAATCTATCCAAAACAAAGTGAAGAATTACAATTATTAAAGCACATAACTAGAAAGAGGAAGAGGAGAAGATTAATACTTGATAAAGGAGAAGTGAATCAAAGCATGAATTAAACCTAGATCGAAGGAAAGAGATTAACCTAAACCTAATCCTAATTCTAGAGAGAAGTGAGAGCTTCTCTCTCTAAAACTACTCTAAACTAAAACTATGACTAAGTGTAACTAACTTCTATCATTCCATGTCTTCCCCCTTCAATCCTTGATCCTTTTATTCCTTTCTATCAGCAATTGGCGCCAAAATGGGTTTAGAAACCCTTCCAAATCGGCAGGCACGTGTTGCTTTAATGAAGTTATGTGCGGACTGCGACGCCTGTGCGCACGGTGCGCGTGCGCATCCCTGGCCGATTCTGTAATGTGCGCGCGAGCGCCTTGTGCGCGTGCGCGTGCATGGCTAATTCCACTTCTTTGACTTTTTATACTTCTCTCTACTTGTATGCTTCCTTCCTTGTTGCTTTCTTTGATCCATGCCTAGCCTATTTCAATCCTGGAATTACTAGCAAACACATCAAGGCATCTTGTGGAATCAAAGAGGAATTAGAATTCATCAAAATAAGGCTTAAAAAGCATGTTTTTACACTTAAGCACAAATACGGGAGAGATTACAAAACCATGCTAATTCATAGGCTAAATGCGAGAAAAGGTCATCAGAATATTCTAAATTCAATACAAGATAAACCCTAAAAATGGGGTTTATCAGCGAGCGGCGAGCGGTGAGCAGCTCAGCGGCGACGGCGAGGCCCACCAGCGCTGGCTCGTCCCTCTCTTCCTCTCCTTCTTATCTGTTTCTCTCCTCTCCTCCGCGTGTGGTATGCATGTGTTTACTGTGTGTGTGCTTGTGTTTGTGTGTGTTGATAAGGTGGGTGTCAGCATGTGAAGTGAGGGGTGAGGAGTGCAGCTAGGGTTTCACTTGGGGTAAAGGAAAAATTGTGGTTTAATTAGGGTTAGTGTTTGTGTATGGAATTGAAAATTTAGGGGTTTAATTTGAAACTAATTGAATCCTTAAAATTATTTTAAAATATTATTTGTTGTATCAAAATACTATTTAGTTTGGAACCAAATACTCTAATTGAAATTATAAGATAATAAGATTAATTTCTTTTATTTCTAAAACTTAAAGTATTAAATCATAAAAATATCAATTAGTTGAATTAAGTCATATAGAAACTCTTATTATTTCATAACTACTAACTTTATAATTTAAATACAAAAAATAACTCAATAATTATAAAATTAGATAAAATCTTAATTTAAATAGTCCAATCTCATTATTTTTGGATTTTTAAAACTTTAAATTATAAATAGGAAAGTAATCCATAATTATAGAGCTCGGAAAAAAACCTTAATTTATTTCAAATCTAATTAATCAAAATTGCCTTTAATTATCTTTAGTAAAAATAGTTTCTAAAATTAAAACTGTAAATAAATATATAATTTGAAATTAGTTCATAGTAAGACTTTTCAAAAATTCTGGATCTTACAACGGCAGCGGTGTCAGGTTCAACAACGACAGCGAGACTTCTCTTCCCCCTTCAACTCACGCGTCTCTCTTCTTTTCTTCGTGGCCAGCGACGGTGACGGAGGCACAAATAGCAACGGCAACTACTCCACCCTCCTCCACGGGCAACGGCGACGAGGCTGGCTCAACGGCGTTGCAGCTTAGTGACGGTGACACGGTGGCATCTCGCGAGGATGACGATGGCAGCAGATTTTCATGGTGGTCGCCCTCCTCCTCCCCTTGGCGACGTCAAAGGCGACAGTGAGCCCAGTGCTGCCGGCGCGGCTCCCTCTCCTTCTTCTTCTTCGTTCCTTCACTCTTCTCTTTTCTTTTTCTTTTTTGTTGTGGATAATGGGGGTGTTGACGGCAGTGTGTGTGAGGGAGTGGATGGGGTGAGTGTGTGTTAGGAGTAGTATAAATTAGGATTTATTTTAGGGATTTGGAGTTTAGATAGTGTAGTAATTTCAATAAAAATAAAAAGATAGAGTAAGAATTTAAATTCAGATAAAATATAAAATAATTATCTTTAAAATATCATTTTATTATCAACTTATAAATTATTTTTAAATAAATACTAATCAATAAAAATTAGAGATAATTAAATTAATTCTCCTTTATTTATAAAATAAGGTTCAAAAACTTAATATTCAAATTAAAACACCTAAAATTCTCATTATTTTTTAATTATTAAAGGTCTAAATTATAAGTAAGAAATTGTCCGGTTTACATGTAAAATCTCTAAAAATATAATCTTAAATAAATATAATAAATTGTAGATAATTTATTATTTAATTTTTGAAAATTTGGAGTCTTACATAGAGTATCTTCAATTATCATCTTCATCCTCTTGCTAAATCAATAATATTATAGAAATTTGTAAAAAAATGACACAGATAAAGAAAAAAAAAAAACGGGCCTAACAGGAAAACCCGCCCTGCCTGCCAAATTCCACCGATTAGGCAGTGTGAGTTAGGTGGACTTTTTAAATTTTGCAATTTTAAATTTTTAGACATCCCATTTTTTTTAGCGGGTTACGCGAGTTAGTCTGACATATTTCAGTCTATTTACCACCTCTATATATACATACACACTAGCAGTAGATCCGCCCGCATATACACGCGGTGATAAAACAATTTTTATGGTTTAAATTTTATTTACACTTGCTTTTATATAAATTTTTTAAATTTTTATTAGTTATATATTAGACATTTAATAGTAGATTCAAGTAATAATTAAAAATTAATTATAATTTTAAAAAAATTATAATCAAGTATAAACTTTTACTATATAATATATATAAAACAAATGATTAATTATGCCAGTTTAATAATACAATTTTTTTTGTCCTATACCTATTAAACTTTTTATGAAAATTTTGTTGATCTAATTTATTTAAATATATCATTTGAGTGTAATTTGAATATTTAAACATTCAGTATTATTCATTTAAGGAAAAAAGATATTAGAGCATAAAATTAAACTTAAAAAAAATTATGTTATTTGAATTGAAGAATCGTACTTATTTATTTAAAAGCCTTGAAATTATAGCATCAAAATTAATTTAATGTAAGAAAAAATTTTGAGAATATTAAAGAATAAACTAACATGGATGTAATTGTATATGAATAATAATCTATAATAACCTCATTGTGAATTATTGTTCTTGATATAAGTGTTAATTTTGGCGACCTAATAAAAGGTTAATTTTTAAAAAAATAAAAAATAAAATTCCTTATATGTCATACTCCATGAACTTGTATACCCATAATATCTTGATATTTGTTTGCTTTTTTATTAGTTAATTTACTTTATAAAAGATAAGTTATTTACGAGATTAATAAAAACAATTACATATTCTTTAATGTTCAAAATTTGGCTAAATAAATATTATACTTAAAAACGTTGGTTAATCATGAGATTAAATCTTCAATTATTAAAATAGTATGTCCTAACTTTACATTTTACATGCTAAAATCATTAGTATTAAACTAAAAACTAAAATAGTTATATTTGCAACTAGGCAAGAATCTACTTTGGGAGAAGAGGGAACACTTGTCCCTACTGAAATTTTGTAAAAAAAAATTATATATAATTATATATATTTATTTTTATTATGATCTTATTTTTATCTCATAATAAATTATAAATAACTTTTTTAGAATTTATCTTTAAAACAATTTTATTTTGTTAAATTTAACATGTAGCAATATTTACCTTATTAACTCTGATTTAGTATTAAAACTAAAATAAATGGATCAACTCAATAAAAAAATTAATAAGTAATAATAATGTACTTTTTTTAATAAACCAATTGATTAATTACCAAACTACAAACTTAATTTTCTAAACACACATGAAATTGTTAACGTCTTTTTTCGTTTTCAAAAATTATTTGATACAATAGAAAACATTATCTGTTTATTTATCTATTAGTTATTAATATTATCTATTTTAACTTTTAAACATACTTGTTTTATAACCGTTGTTTTTGTTTAAAAAATTATTATATATATATATATATATATATATATATATATATATAATAAATGAACTTTTTAATTGAGTGGAAGATAATTCGTTGTTAAGTTTTTTGAGCACTTAAATATAATTCTTGCTTTAAATTATAAATACTAGTGGATTAATAGACTTAACATGCCTATTGATTAACTATTGAGAAAAGGACAAATACGTCTTTGATCTTTTGATCTGCGAACATTTAAGTTTTTGAAAATTTAAAAATACATTTAAATCTCTGACTTTTTCAAAACCTAAACATATCGATCCCTTATGTTCATTTGGAGTAGAAAAATTAAACGTGACTTCTGTTGTACTGACCTAGTTGATACAGATACACATGTGAGAGGGTTTTTAAAATACGACAAATTAGATCTAGGGATCGATGTGTCTAGATTTTGAAGAAGTCAAAATATATTTTTAAATTTTTAATGACTTAAATGTTTACGAATCAAAAGTTAGGAATCAATTTGTCCTTATCTCTTAACTCTTTTATTTATTAAATGTGCAAAAATAATAAAAATACAATTAATTGAGAATATGGGATAACAAGTTGCTTATAATTTAACTAAAATTTTAAGTTGAGATTTTAGAAATAACAAAAAAATATTTAAAAATTGCATGCATATAATAAAAGGTATTTTTTAAAAGAAAAATTATTCACTAATTCTTTTTAATTTCTATATCTCTAATTTTCTATTATATAATATAAATATTAATATTTAACAAAATTTATTTTAATATATTTTCGTCCCACACTATTAAAACTTTTTGAATCTGTTACTATTTGCAACATTAACACATAACTTAGTGGGCATGCATGCACAAATGAGAAAATAATTTGCTTCCTATATATAAATTTTGGAAGAGCTTATTGTTTATACAAAAAAAAAATTAAAATTGGAAGAGCTTATTGTTTATACAAAAAAAAAAAATTAAAATCGAATACGATTATTGATTATAAAAAAGGTTATAACTGATAAGTTAAAGTATTTTTCTTGTCTTTAATATTTGCAATTTTTTTAAAATATTTTTAATATTTGGTTTCATTTAATTTTGTCTCTAATATATTTGACTTATATCAAAAGTATTCCTAAACGTCAATTTCATGTTAAATACTAGGAACAAAATAAAAAATTTTCGGGAGTAAGTTTTGAAAAAAATTAAAAACAATAAGAATAAAATTAAAAAAATTAAAAATATTAAAAATAAAATTAAATGAATTAAAAATATTAAAAATAAAATTAAATATTAATATTATTTTTTAGAAAATAACACAAACATTAAAAATAAAACATATACTTTACCATAACTGATATAAATACCTAAGAAATAAGAAGGGTAGTAATGAAAATTACAAGTTGGACTGAAAGTTGGTTTCACAATTCTTTTTATTTATTCTTTTATATTTGCAGGAAAATAGACCCTTATGGATACACACTTAGATCCTCATGGATAATTGGAGGATACACACTTATTGATAATTGGACTTATTTGATAATATTGAATATTGTATATATTAAAGAAAGATAAAAAATTTTAGCGCTAGTAATTTTAATTTATATTGTAATTTTAATTTATATTAGTCAATATTTTTAGTTAACAGTCTAACATCTTTGATCTGATAGTTTAACATCATATATACCTTTAGCCAATATTTTTTAATATTACTCGCTAACTACAAACCAAAAACAATAATTTATATTAACTCTTTGGCCATGCTCTCAAAGAAAAGATTATAATTTACAAAGTAAACTATTAAAAAACAAATAGGAATAACATCACCACCATGTTAAGATCAATGTAGGTGATCCTCCAACTTGAACCTTTAAAGTTGTTACGTTGGATAACCGGAGATAATGGGCTTGACTCGTTAGGTTGGCCTAAACGCTTGTGGAGGGAAACCTTCGAAGAGAATCGCGCTCTTAGGCTTCCGTCCGACTTGTGAGTACGAGTGAATGGGGGTGGTACCTGCAAAGACACTCCGATGCCTAAGTCAGCAAGGGTGTAAGCAGGTCTAGAGAGTATTGGGGCTTAGAGATACCTGAGGGATGTCAGTGTATTTATAGTGGTGAACCAATGACCACCGTTGGAGTAGTTCCACTTTTCAAGGTGTATAACCGTCCCTTTATCTTAGGGAGGTTACGATATGGCCTCTGAAAGTGGGTAGAGAGATTTTAGGGGCAGTTATCATTTGAATGAGTGTTTATCTGCCAGCCAATTTTCGTCCCCGACTTCTTTGGGATAAGTCGTGGTGAGAACCGACTTCGTAGGGAGAAGGTCGGTATAGGGCGAGGCTCAATCCTTTGGATTGGGCCTTTCGTTGGGTCCTGGGCCTTATCATTGGGTCAGGGTATGAACAGTGCCCCTACTCGAGCCCAATTTATTTTAAGACTTGGGTTCGAGTATTCTACTCAGGGTCGTAGCCGACCTGGGAGGGAACCGACGTGATCATTGGGAACCGACGTGACTTTTCGTGGCTTTTGATTTTCACAGTTACGTCTAATCAAACGTCGCGTCCGTTAGAGGTTCGCGTAGGGATTGATTACCTTGGTAACGGTGCACTCATTAATGACCGCTTCTGTTTTTACCATTATGCCCCTAACGTGTTTATAAATACTTTCCCTCTCTTTCGTTGTTTCGTTTCTGCGATTTTTTGCTTCTCATCTGTTCGTGGGGAATTCTTGTTTGAAGGCTTTCATCTTCCTCTACCTCTTTCCAGGCAAAGGTTGGTTCTTTCTCCCCTTCTCTTTTACTAGGTGCTTCTGTTTGCATGTTTTTACATTTAGAGAGAGGAGTTTACTCTGTAGGCTTCTGTTTGATTCCATGTCCCCTTAGAGACCCTGTTTTTGATCTTTTTCTTTTTTCCTTTGTAGGTTTTGCTAATCCTTTTTAGGAAAAGAAAAATGTCTTCCATAGAAATTCTTGCTCAGTGGGTCGATGTTACTGTTTTAGGAGAGGAACCTTTGGTTGATGCCGAATTTATTACCAACTTTCGCACTCACCACAGAATTTGTACTTCTGAGGAGGATGAGCCGAAGTACAAATTGGTGGTCCCGGGTCCGGAAGACTGGGTTTGATTCGAGAGGGCTACTGAAGCGGCTCCTCATTTCTTCTACATGTATGGGAGCATGGTTACCCGTTTGGGTGTTTTTCTTCCATTTTCTGACTTCGAAATTACTGTCTTACGTCACTGCTGAGTTACTCCTACCCAACTTCACCCCAATTCCTGGGATTTTCTGAAAATTTACCAGTTTATTAGTCACGCTTTAGACTTTCCGACTTCCTTGAGGATTTTCTTTTATCTCTTCCACATGACCAAGCCCTTCAGTGGGCTAAACAAAAAGCAACAATGGGTGTCTTTCCGAGCTATACAAGGTCGGAGAGTTTTTACCCTTTTTGACGAATCCTTCCATGACTTCAAAAATTATTTTTTCAAAGTTCAAGGCGTAGAGGGTCACCACCCCTTTTTCTTAGACGAGAGTTCTTCCCCTCGCTTTCCTCTGTACTGGCTAGAGGCCTCCCCCTGTGAGAAATATGGTTTAGATGACCTAGATGAGGTGGAGGCAGCCATTGTAGGGTTCCTCCGAGAAGTGTGGGGGAGGGCCCCATATCTGGATACTAAGAAGTTTCTCCAGGGGGCTCCGACCTTTGTCCAGACACAATTAGGTAGCCTTTACTTTGTTTATGTTTTCCGACTTTGTTTCTTCCGACTTGTTCTTCTGACTATTAATTTCTTTTGAACAGAGATGGCGAAGAAGAATTCCAGTGAATCTTACCAGAGAGTCCAGGAGGCCAAGGCGAGGTCCCGTGCCAGGGCTGGCGGTGCCAGGGTAACTAGCTCTCCTCTTCCTCATCCTCCCCTTTCTTCCCGAAGTTTGGGGACTCCTTCTCAACCCATCGTCATTTCCTCCTCGGCTTCTTCTCAGCCGCTCCCTCCTCCCCGACCTTCTCCTGAGCCAGAGAAGAAGAAGCGTAAGACTTTAGAGTCTAGCTCTTTTTTTGAAGGTGAGGCTAAGGTGGATGCTTCTGCATTTATCCGGAAATACATCTTCCCCATACCCGTATAGGTATGGATGATGTTTCTATCCGGAACCACCTCACTATTCTGGCTCAGGAGAATATCAGGGGGGCGGCGGTGTGCACCAAGTTTTTTGATATTTTTGAGAAGACTCCTCTTAGCTCTCTGGGTTCAACCTCGAGAGTTGAAGAGTTGGAGGAAAGGCTTCTCATATATCAGAAAAATGACAAGGAGTTGAAGGAGGAGAGGGATGGCCTTCGGGAGAAGGAGAGCAAGTTACAAGCCCAATGCAATATGGAGGAGGGCTTGAGGAAGAAGGCACAGGAGAGTTATTCGAGCTTGTTCAAGGACCTCGTGGAGGTGAGGAAGGACTTGTTGAATTCTCGGAATGCTTACGCCGAGTTGGAGGACTCTATTGCTGAAGGAGCCGAGGAGGCTTGGAGGATTTTTAAGGAGCAGGTCGGAGTCCTTGCTCCCGACCTGGATCTCTCTCCTTTGGATCCTGACAAGGTCGTCATTGATGGTGCCATAGTTTCTCCTCCTGCTCTCGAGGTTGTCTCTGAGTCAAATTTGAAGACTCGGGGGCAAAGAATCAATGAGTCCCCTCCTCGTCCAAAGGATGCTCCGAGTTCCTCAAGGTCTCACAGAACCTCTTCTCCGTCTCTTATGGACACTTTTCTCCCTGGTCCTAATGGCACTCCGACTACTCTTTCCGACTCTGGTGGTGATGCTCTCTAAAAAATTTGTTGGCTATATGGGGGCCCGGCCTGTGGGTCCCCTCTTTTTAAACTCTTTTTTTATGTTTGTGGTGGTGATTTGGTTGACATTTTCCTTGGCCTCTTAAGGCCGTAAACAAAAAATACTTAGAAATACCCTTTTTGGATAAGGGTTTTAACAAAAAATACCTTTTTTGGATAAGGGTTTTAGTTAACTTTTGGTGTGCATGCTTTTCTGATTTTGGCGTTTTTGAAAAACCCTTTTGATCTTTTGAAAAACCTTTTTCTAGGCTGTCTATCCCTTTTGAGCCTTTTTGTTTTAAGTGCTTAGGATAGCCTTTAGCTTTGGCTTTTTAATAGCTTTTTCGATCTCTTTTTGGTATTCCTTAAACTCAATTTTTTGATTCATTGAGTTCCTATGACTTAGGTTATTTTTGCGATGCGTTTTTTCTCCTACTCGGTTTTTCATCTCGACTTATGAGTCGGAGTGTCTCCGAGTTTCTCACGATCAACCTTTATAACCTCTTTACACCGACTTGTACCTCGTCGTTTTATCCTGACGACCATCTAGGTCGGTTCATGGAATTTTCACGCTTTGTCGAGCTTAAGTTAGCGCGTTTCGTAGAAAGAAAAAACAGACGAGAAGGAATTTATAAGAGATATTGCAAAAGATCTTTATTTATTTGGGAAGGTACCTTACTGCTACTAAGGGTTTTTAATAATCTATTCCCCCTTAGTCTCTACTGTGATTCCTCGTTAAAAACCCTTCTTCAGAAAAAACCCTTTGATTTTTGGGAAAAAATCGTGAAGTTGGGAAAAGAGTACATCAGGGAGTAGAGTTCGCATTTAACTATAGTACTTTTTCATGTTACAAGCATGCCACGACCTTGGTAACTCGGTGTCGTTTAGGTCGGTCACCTTATAATAGCCTTTTCCTAGGACTTCCCTAATCTTGTATGGTCCCTTCCAATTAGCGGCGAGCTTTCCTTCCCCAGACTTGTTGACTCCTATGTCATTTCTGATTAAGACCAAGTCGTTTGGGGTGAAGCTTCTTCGAATGACTTTTTTGTTGTACCTGATAGTCATCCTTTGTTTCAATTCTGCTTCTCTTATCTGGGCTTGCTCTCGGACTTCGGAGAGAAAATCAAGTTCCTCTTTGTGCCCCTGTATGTTCCCGATTTCATCAGGGAGGATCACCCTTGGGCTTTGTTCAATGATTTCCACTGGTATCATAGCTTCTACACCATAGACAAGTCAGAAGGGCGTTTCTCCAGTGGCAGATTGTGGTGTCGTCCGGTATGCCCACAACACTTGGGGGAGCTCCTTGATGAGCGGATAATTTATACGTTTTTTGGCATTGTTTTTAGTATGTTTCTAATATGTTTTAGTTAGTTTTTATTATATTTTTATTAGTTTTTAGTTAAAATTCACTCTTCTGGACTTTACTATGAGTTTGTGTGTTTTTCTGTGATTTCAGGTATTTTCCGGCTGAAATTGAGGGACCTGAGCAAAAATCTGATTCAGAGGCTGAAAAGGACTGCAGATGTTGTTGGATTCTGACCTCCCTGAACTCGAAGTAGATTTTCTGGAGCTACAGAAGCCCAATTGGCGCGCTCTAAATTGCGTTGGAAAGTAGACATCCTGGGATTTCCAGCAATGTATAATAGTTCATACTTTGCCCGAGATTTGATGGCCCAAACCGGCGTTCCAAATCAGCTCAAAACTGCCCGGCGTTAAACGCCGGAACTGGCACAAGAATGGGAGTTAAACGCCCAAACTGGCACAAAAGCTGGCGTTTAACTCCAAGAAAAGTCTCTACACATAGAAGCTTCAATGCTCAGCCCATGCACACACCAAGTGGGCCCGGAAGTGGATTTTTATGTCATTTACTCATCTTTGTAAACCCTAGGCTACTAGTTCTCTACAAATAGGACCTTTTGCTATTGTATTTTCATCTTTAGATCTTTGAATCTTTTGATCACGTTTTGGGGGCTGGCCTCACGGCCATGCCTAGACCTTGTTCTTATGTATTTTCAACGGTGAAGTTTCTACACACCATAGATTAAAGTGTGGAGCTCTGCTGTACCTCGAGTATTAATGCAATTACTATTGTTCTTCTATTCAATTCAGCTTATTCTTGTTCCTCAACTTGATGAATGTGATGATCCGTGACAATCATCATCATTCTCACCTATGAACGTGTGCCTGACAACCACCTCCGTTCTACCTTAGATTGAGTGGATATCTCTTGGATCCCTTAATCGGAATCTTCGTGGTATAAGCTAGAATTGATGGCGGCATTCAAGAGAATCCGGAAGGTCTTAACCTTGTCTGTGGTATTCTAAGTAGGATTCAAGGATTGAATGACTGTGATGAGCTTCAAACTCCTGAAGGCTGGGCGTTAGTGACAGACGCAAAAGAATCACTGGATTCTATTCCAACCTGATTAAGAACCGACAGATGATTAGCCGTGCTATGACAGAGCGCGTTGAACATTTTCACTGAGAGGACGGGACTGTAGCCACTGACAACGGTGATGCCCAACATACAGCTTGCCATGGAAAGGAGTAAGAAGGATTGAATGAAGACAGTAGGAAAGCAGAGAGATGAAAGGGACAAAGCATCTCCAAACGCTTGTCTGAAATTCTCACCAATGAATTGCATAAGTATCTCTATCTTTATTTGATGCTTTATTCATAAATCATCCATAACCATTTGAATCTGCCTGACTGAGATTTACAAGATGACCATAGCTTGCTTCATACCAACAATCTCCGTGGGATCGACCCTTACTCGCGTAAGGTTTATTACTTGGATGACCCAGTGCACTTGCTGGTTAGTTGTGCGAAGTTGTGATAAAGAGTTGATATTGCAATTGAGCGTATCATGTTGATGGCACCATTGATGATCACAATTTTGTGCACCAAGTTTTTGGCGCCGTTGCCGGAGATTGTTTGAGTTTGGACAACTGACGGTTCATCTTGTTGCTTAGCTTAGGTATTTTTCTTCAGAGTTCTTAAGAATGAATTCTAGAGTTTCAAGGTGATGTTCTTATCATCACCAAAGCTGATTGATTCTCATCAATTTAGCTCTTGAATGCAATGTCCTGCTGAAGCTTGGCTAGCCATGTCTAATTCCTTTAGACTAAAGCTTTAGACTAACATTGCATGATTCTTGGAATTCTCATTAAGAATTTTGATATCCCTATTTTCTTTTTCACTCAATTTTCGAAAAATCCAAAAAAATTACAAAATCATAAAAACCAAAAATATTTTATGTTTCTTGTTGAGTCTAGTGTCTCATTTTAAGTTTGGTGTCAATTGCATGTTTTTGTTCTTCCTGTATTTTTCGAATTCATTCATGTGTCTTCATTAATCTTCAAGTTGTTCTTGATGATTTCCTTGCTCTGATCTTTAAATTCTCTTGTCTTGAGTGTTTTGTTGTTTCTCATTTGTATTCTCATTTTGTTAGTGTCAATAGTATACAAACTTCTAAGTTTGGTGTCTTCTATGTATTGTTTATTTGATTTTAGTTGCATTTTGATTATTCCTCATCATTAAAAATTCAAAAAAAAATTTCTTTGTGTCTTTTCAAGTTAATAATACAGAGAATTGAAGATTCAGAACATTCAGCAGAGGAATTACACAGAAAAAGCTAGGCGTTTAAAACGCCCAGTGAGGAAGGAAAACTGGCGTTTAAACGCCAGCCAGGGTGCCTGGTTGGGCGTTTAACGCCAAAAGGGGGTGAGTTTTGGGCGTTAAACGCCAGAATGGATACCATTCTGGGCGTTTAACGCCAGGATGGCACAAGAGGGAAGATTTTGTTTTTAACTCAAATTTTTTTCAAGTTTTCATAATTTTTCAAAATCAAATCTTTTTCAAATCATATCTTTTCAATCATATCTTTTAAAAATCAATTTCTTTCCATTTTCAAAAATACTTGCTAACAATTAATGATTTGATTCAACATTTCAATTATTTTGCCTTTTTCTGATGAGAAAGGTTTAATGTCTGAATCATATCTTTCTTGTTAGCCAAGTCATTAATTTTCAAAATCAAAAATCTTTTTTAAATTGTTTTTCAAATCATATCTTCTCAATCATATCTTTTTAAAACTATATCTTTTCAATCATATCTTTTTATCGCAATTTTTTTTATAGTTTTCAATCATATCTTTTTGATTTCTAATTTCAAAATCTTTTTCAAAAATCACTTTATTTCTTTCCCAATCATAATTTTCGAAAATCATTCTCCAATTTTTCAAAATGTTTTTAAAATCTTTTTAATTTATTTTCGAAAATTTCTTCCCCTCTTCTCACATCTTTCTATTTATGGACTAACACTCCTCCTCAATGCACAATTCGAACTCTATCTTTCTTGATAAGTTCGAATTCTTCTACCTCTTCCTTCTATTTTTCTTTTTCTCTGACACCTCAAGGAATCTCTATACTGTGACATAGAGGATTCCACATTTTCTTGTTCTCTTCTCTTTCATATGAGCAGGAGCAAAGACAAAAGCATTCTTGTTGAGGCTGACCCTGAACCTGAAAGGACCTTGAAGCGAAAGCTAAGAGAAGCTAAAGCACAACTCTCTGTAGAGGACCTAACAGAAATATTCAAACAAGAAGAAGACATGGCAGCCGAAAACAACAACAATGCCAACAATGCAAGGAAGGTGCTGGGTGACTTTACTGCACCTACTCCCGACTTCTATGGGAGAAGCATCTCTATCCCTGCCATTGGAGCAAACAACTTTGAGCTTAAGAATGCAACAGAATTGCAAGTTCCATGGACTTCCATTGGAAGATCCTCATCAGTTTTTAGGTGAGTTCTTGCAAATCTGTGACACTGTCAAGACTAATGGGGTTGACCCTGAGGTCTACAGACTTATGCTATTCCCTTTTGCTGTAAGAGACAGAGCTAGGATATGGTTGGACTCACAACCTAAAGAAAGCCTGAACTCTTGGGAAAAGCTAGTCAATGCCTTCTTGGCAAAGTTCTTTCCACCTTAAAAATTGAGTAAGCTTAGAGTGGAAGTCCAAACCTTCAGACAGAAGGAAGGTGAATCCCTCTATGAAGCTTGGAAAAGATACAAACAATTGATCAGAAAGTGTCCTTCTGACATGCTTTCTGAATGGAGCATCATAGGTATCTTCTATGATGGTCTGTCTGAACTGTCCAAGATGTCATTGGATAGCTCTGCTGGAGGATCTCTTCATCTGAAGAAGACGCCTGCAAAAGCTCAAGAACTCATTGAAATGGTTGCAAATAACCAATTCATGTACACTTCTGAAAGGAATCCTGTGAACAATGGGACGAATCAGAAGAAAGGAGTTCTTAAGATTGATACTCTGAATGCCATATTGGCTTAGAACAAAATATTGACTCAGCAAGTCAATATGATTTCTCAAAGCCGGTCTGGAATGCAAGCTGCATTAGGCAGTACTAAGGACGCTTCATCTGAAGAAGAAGCTTATGATCTTGAGAACCCTTCAATGGAAGAGGTGAATTACATGGGAGAACCCTATGGAAACACCTATAATCCTTCATGGAGAAATCATCCAAATCTCTCATGGAAGGATCAACAGAGACCTCAACAAGGTTTCAACAACAATAATGGTGGAAGATACAGGTTTGGCAATGGCAAGCCTTTTCCATCATCTTCTCAGCAATAGACAGAGAATTCTAAGCAGAGCCACTCTGACTTAGCAACCATAGTCTCTGATCTAATCAAAACCACTCAAAGTTTCATGACTGAAACAAGGTCTTCCATTAGGAATTTGGAGGCACAAGTGGGACAGCTGAGCAAGAAAATTACTGAACTCCCTCCTAGTACTCTTCCAAGCAATACATAAGAGAATCCAAAAGGAGAATGCAAGACCATTAACATGACCCACATGACCGAACTTGGAGAGGAGGAAGAGGCAGTGATCGCCACTGAGAAAGACCTCAATGGACGTCCACTGGCCTCCAATGAGTTCCCTAATGAGGAACCATGGGAATCTGAGGCTCATAATGAGACCATAGAGATTCCATTGGATTTACTTCTGCCATTCATGAGCTCCGATGAGTATTCTTCCTCTGAAGAGGATGAAGATGTCACTGAAGAGCAAGTTGCTAAATACCTTGGAGCAATCATGAAGCTAAATAACAAGTTATTTGGTAATGAGACTTGGGAGGATGAACCCCCTTTGCTCACCAAAGAACTGGATGACTTGATTGGGCAGAGATTACCTCAAAAGAGACAGGACCCTAGAAGGTTCTCAATACCTTGTACCATAGGCACCATGACCTTTAAGAAGGCTCTGTGTGACTTAGGGTCAAGTATAAACCTCATGCCTCTCTCTGTAATGGAGAAGCTAGGGATCTTTGAGGTGCAAGCTGCAAGAATCTCATTAGAGATGGCAGACAATTCAAGAAAACAAGCTTATGGACTTATAGAGGATGTTCTGGTAAAGGTTGAAGACCATTACATCCCTGCTGATTTCATAGTCCTAGAGACTGGGAAGTGCATGGATGAATCTATCATCCTTGGCAGACCCTTCCTAGCCACAACAAAGGCTGTGATTGATGTGCACAGAGGAGAATTGATCATTCAAGTGAATGAAGAATCCTTTGTGTTTAAGGCTCAAGGATATCCCTCTGTTACCATAGAGAGGAAGCATGAAGAGCTTCTCTCAAAACAGAGTCAAACAGAGCCCTCACAGTCAAACTCTAAGTTTGGTGTTGGGAGGCCACAACCAACTTCTAAGTTTGGTATTGAACCCCCACATTCAAACTCTAAGTTTGGTGTTGGGAGGTTCCAACATTGCTCTGAGTATCTGTGAGGCTCCATGAGAGCCCACTGTCAAGCTACTGACATTAAAAAAGCGCTTGTTGGGAGGCAACCCAATATTATATTTATCTATTTTTCTTTGTTATTTTATGTTTTTTGTAGGTTGATGATCATGGGAAGTCACAAAATCAATTGAAAAAGAAAAAATAGAATGAAACACAGAAAGAAAAACAGCACACCCTGGAGGAAAACCTTGCTGGCGTTTAAACCAGTAAGGGCAATAAATGGGCGTTTAACGCCCAGTCTGGCACCATTCTGGGCGTTTAACGCCAGAAAGGGGCACCAGACTGGCATTTAATGCCAGGAATGGGCATCAAGCTGGCGTTAAACGCCAAAAATGGGCACCAGCCCGGCGTTTAATGCCAGGATTGGCAGAAAGAGCAATTTTGCTCGCCACTTGGTGCAGGGATGAATTATCCTTGACACCTCAGGATCTGTGGACCCCACAGGATCCCCACCTACCCCACCACTCTCTCTCTTCTTCACCCATTCACCAATTACCTCAACACCTCTTCCCCAAAAAACTCCTCACCTATCAAATCCTACCATTCTTTTCACCACTCACATCCATCCTTCATAAAACCCCACCTACCTTACCATTCAAATTCAAACCACTTTTCCTCCCAAACCCACCCATACATGGCCGAACCATACACCCCCTCTCCACTCCTATATATACCCATCTTCACTCCTTCATTTTCACACAATCTACACACTACTTCTCCCCCTTGGCCGAACCACAAAGCCCCTTCAATCTCCTCCATTTCTTCTTCTTCTACTCTCTTCTTTCTTCTTTTGCTCAAGGACGAGCAAACCTTCTAAGTTTGGTGTGGTAAAAGCATTGCTTTTTGTTTTTCCATAACCATTTATGGCACCTAAGGCCGAAGAAACCTCTAGAAAGAGGAAAGGGAAGGCAAAAGCTTCTACCTCCGAGTCATGGGAGATGGAGAGATTCATCTCAAGGGTGCATCAAGACCACTTCTATGAAGTTGTGGCCATGAAGAAGGTGATCCCCGAGGTCCCTTTGAAACTCAAAAAGAGTGAATATCCAGAGATCCGACATGAGATCCGAAGAAGAGGTTGGGAAGTTCTTACCAACCCCATTCAACAAGTCAGAATCTTAATGGTTCAAGAGTTCTATGCCAATGCATGGATCACCAAGAACCATGATCAAAGTATGAACCTGGATCCAAAGAATTGGCTTACAATGGTTCGGGGAAAATGCTTAGATTTTAGTCTGGAAAATGTAAGGTTGGCATTCAACTTGCCCATGATGCAAGGAGATGAACACCCTTACACTAGAAGGGTCAACTTTGATCAAAGGTTGGACCAAGTCCTCATAGATATTTGTGAAGAGGGCGCTCAATGGAAGAGAGATTCAAGAGGGAAGCCGGTTCAACTGAGAAGGCATGACCTCAAGCCCGTGGCTAGGGGATGGTTGGAGTTTATCCAACGCTCAATCATTTCCACTAGCAATCGGTCCGAAGTTACTATAGACCGGGCCATCATGATTCATAGCATCATGATTGGAGAGGAAGTAGAAGTTCATGAGGTTATAGCCCAAGAACTTTATAAGGTGGCGGACAAGTCCTTTACCTTGGCAAGGTTAGCCTTTCCTCATCTCATTTGTCACCTCTGTTATTCAGTTGGAATTGACATAGATGGAGACATCCTCATTGATGAGGACAAGCCCATCACTAAGAAAAGGATAGAGTAAACAAGAGATCCCACTCATCATGAAATCCTTGAGATGCCTCAAGGGATGCACTTTCCTCCACAAAACTATTGGGAGCAAATCAACACCTCCCTAGGAGAATTGAGTTCCAACATGGGACAACTAAGGGTGGAGAACCAAGAACATTCCATCCTCCTCCATGAAATTAGAGAAGATCAATGAATTATGAGAGAGGAGCAACAAAGGCAAGGAAGAGACATTGAGGAGCTCAAGCACTCCATAAGATCTTCAAGAGGAAGAACAAGCCGCCATCACTAAGGTGGACCCGTTCTTTAATTTTCTTGTTCTTTATTTTCCTGTTTTTCGAATTTTCATGCTTATGTTTATCTATGTTTGTGTCTTATGATCATTAGTGTCTTAGTGTCTATGCCTTAAAGTTATGAATGTCCTATGAATCCATCACCTTTCTTAAATGAAAAATGTTCTTAAATGAAAAAGAGAAGAATTGCATGAATTTTAAATTTTATAACAGATTAATTATTTTGATGTGGTGGCAATACTTTTGGTTTCTGAATGTATGCTTGAACAGTGCATATGTCTTTTGAATTTGTTGTTCATGAATGTTGGCTCTTGAAAGAATGATGAAAAAGGAGACATGTTACTGAGGATCTGAAAAATCATAAAAATGATTCTTGAAGCAAGAAAAAGCAGTGAGTAAAAAAAACAAAAAAAAAAGAAAAAAATAATAATGAAGTTGTGATCCAAGGCAAAAAAGAGTGTGCTTAAGAATCCTGGACACCTCTAATTGGGGACTCTAGCAAAGCTGAGTCACAATCTGAAAAGGTTCACTCAATTATGTGTCTGTGGCATGTATGTATCCGGTGGTAATACTGGAAGACAGAGTACTTTGCGCCACGGCCAAGACTCATAAAGTAGCTATGTTCAAGAATCATCATACTTAACTAGGAGAGTCAATAACACTATCTGGATTCTGAGTTCCTATAGAAGCCAATCATTCTGAATTTCAAAGGATAGAGTGAGATGCCAAAACTGTTTAAAGGCAAAAAGCTAAAATCCCCACTCATCTAATTAATACTGATCTTCATAGATGTTTTTGGAATTCATTGCATATTCTCTTCTTTTTATCTTATTTGAATTTTAGTTGCTTAGGGACAAGCAACAATTTAAGTTTGGTGTTGTGATGAGCGGATAATTTATACGCTTTTTGGCATTGTTTTTAGTATGTTTCTAGTATGTTTTAGTTAGTTTTTATTATATTTTTATTAGTTTTTAGTTAAAATTCACTCTTCTGGACTTTACTATGAGTTTGTGTATTTTTCTGTGATTTCAGGTATTTTCTGGCTGAAATTGAGGGACCTGAGCAAAAATCTGATTCAGAGGCTGAAAAGGACTGCAGATGCTGTTGGATTCTGACCTCCCTTCAATCGAAGTGGATTTTATAGAGCTACAGAAGCTCAATTGGCACGCTCTGAATTGCGTTGGAAAGTAGACATCCTGGGCTTTCCAGCAATGCATAATAGTTTATACTTTGCCCGAGATTTGATGGCCCAAACTGGCGTTCCAAATCAGCTCAAAACTGCGCGGCGTTAAACGTCGGAACTGGCACAAGAATGGGAGTTAAACGCCCAAACTGGCACAAAAGCTGGCGTTTAACTCCAAGAAAAGTCTCTACACATAGAAGCTTCAATGCTCAGCCCAAGCACACACCAAGTGGGCCCGGAAGTGGATTTTTATGTCATTTACTCATCTTTGTAAACCCTAGGCTACTAGTTCTATACAAATAGGACCTTTTGCTATTGTATTTTCATCTTTAGATCTTTGAATCTTTTGATCACGTTTTGGGGGCTGGCCTCACGGCCATGTCTAGACCTTGTTCTTATGTATTTTCAACGGTGGAGTTTCTACACACCATAGATTAAGGTGTGGAGCTCTGCTGTACCTCGAGTATTAATGCAATTACTATTGTTCTTCTATTCAATTCAGCTTATTCTTGTTCTAAGATATCACTTGTTCCTTAACTTGATGAATGTGATGACCCGTGACAATCATCATCATTCTCACCTATGAACGTGTGCCTGACAACCACCTCCGTTCTACCTTAGATTGAGTGGATATCTCTTGGATCCCATAATCGGAATTTTCGTGGTATAAGCTAGAATTGATGGCGTCATTCAAGAGAATCCGAAGGTCTAAACCTTGTCTGTGGTATTTTGAGTAGGATTCAAGGATTGAATGACTGTGACGAGCTTCAAACTCCTGAAGGCTGGGCGTTAGTGACAGACGCAAAAGAATCACTGGATTCTATTCCAACCTGATTGAGAACCGACAGATGATTAGCCGTGCTGTGACAGAGCGCGTTGAACATTTTCACTGAGAGGATGGGACTATAGCCACTGACAACGGTGATGCCCAACATAAAGCTTGCCATGGAAAGGAGTAAGAAGGATTGGATGAAGACAGTAGGAAAGCAGAGAGACGGAAGGGACAAAGCATCTCCATACGCTTGTTTGAAATTCTCACCAATGAATTGCATAAGTATCTCTATCTTTATTTTATGCTTTATTCATAAATCATCCATAACCATTTGAATCTGCCTAACTGAGATTTACAAGATGACCATAGCTTGCTTCATACCAACAATCTCCGTGGGATCGACCCTTACTCGCGTAAGGTTTATTACTTGGACGACCCAATGCACTTACTGGTTAGTTGTGTGAAGTTGTGATAAAGAGTTGAGATTGCAATTGAGTGTACTATGTTGATGGTGCCATTGATGATCACAATTTCGTGCACCACTCCTCTGTCCAGGCTCCTTTTGCATCTTGTAGTCTTTTCTTTAGCCCTGCCAATATGACTTTGTTGGCTACCTCGGCTTGTCCATTTCCTTGGGGATGTTCCACCGAGGTGAACTGGTGTTTGATATTCATACTGGCCACTAGGTTTCTAAAGGTGGAGTCGGTGAATTGGGTTCCGTTATCTGTAGTAATAGAATAAGGTATTCCATACCTTGTGATGATATTTTTGTATAGGAACCTCCGACTTCTTTGGGCTGTGATGGTGGCTAATGGTTCTGCTTCTATCCACTTTGTGAAGTAATCTATTCCCACGATTAAGTATTTGACTTGTCCTGGCGCCTGAGGAAAAGGACCTAACAAATCCATTCCCCACTTTGCGAAGGGCCATGGAGAAGTTATACTAATGAGCTCCTCGGGGGGAGCCACGTGAAAATTTGCATGCATTTGGCATGGTTGGCACTTTTTCACAAATTCTGTGGCATCTTTCTGCAAGGTCGGCCAGTAGAATCTAGCTCGGATTACTTTCCTAGCTAGCGATCTGGCTCCGAGATGGTTTCCGCAGATCCCATTATGAACCTCCTCTAGTACTTCAGTGGTCCTTGAGGTCGGTACACACTTCCACAATGGCGTTGATATTCCTCTTTTATAAAGGACATTTTTCACCAGAGTGTAATGTTGTTCTTCCCTCCGAATTTTCTTAATCTCTTTTTCTTCTTTGGGGAGGATGTCGAATTTCAGGTATTCGACTAAGGGATTCATCCATCCGAGGTTTAGCCCAGTTACCTCAAGGACATCTCGTTTGTCCTCTACTTTTACCACAGAGGGTTCTTGGAGAGTTTCCTGGATCAAGATTCTATTATTCCCTCCTGGCTTGGTACTTGCTAACTTGGAGAGGGCGTCTGCTCTGCTATTGATATCCCGGGTTATGTGCTTAACCTTGGTTTCCACAAAGTGCCCGAGGTACTCCAGAGTTCTTTCCAAGTATCTTTTCATGTTCGGGTCTTTAGCCTGATACTCTCCATTTATCTGGGAGGTCAACACTTGAGAGTCACTGTATATCATCACTTTTGTTGCACCGACTTCTTCTGCTAGCTTCAATCCTGCAATCAGGGCTTCATATTCTGCCTGATTATTTGAAGCTGGGAATTCAAATTTGAGGGATACCTCAATTTGGGTTCCCCTTTCGTCAGCCAGTATTATGCCTGCACCGCTTCCTATCTTGTTTGAGGATCCATCTACATAAAGTTCCCATGCAGTTGGCTTTTCCTCTTGATCTCCCGCGTATTCTGCTATGAAATCGGTGAGGCATTGGGCTTTGATTGCTGTCCGAGTTTCATACTTCAAGTCGAACTCGGAGAGCTCTATTGCCCATTGAACCATTCTCCCTGCAATATCCGTCTTTTGGAGGATTTGCTTCATGGGTTGGTTCATTCGGACTCTTATCGTATGAGCTTGAAAGTAAGGCCGTAGCCTCCGTGAGGCTATTACTAAGGAGTAAGCAAATTTCTCCAGTTTGTGGTACCTTAGTTCGGGGCCTTGTAGAACTTTGCTGATGAAGTACACTGGATGTTGTCCGACCTCGTCCTCCCTTATCAGGGCTTATGCGATAACTTTGTCTACTACGGACATATATAGGACGAGATCTTCCCCAACTAGAGGTCGGGTTAGGATTGGAGGTTGGCTCAAGAACCTTTTGAACTCATGGAACGCTCCTTTGCATTCTGGAGTCCATTCAAAGTGGCATCCCTTTCTTAATAAAGAGAACAGTGGAAGGGATTTTGATGTTGATCCTGCCAAGAACCTGGAGAGGGCTGCAAGTCGGCCATTTAGTTGTTGAACCTCCCTTAAGCAAGTCGGGCTCTTCATTTTTAGTATAGCTTGACACTTATCGAGATTGGCTTCAATCCCTCTTTACGTCAGCATAAACCCTAGAAATTTTCCGGCCTCCACTGCGAAGGTACACTTTGCAGGATTTAGCCTCATCCCGTGCAACCTTATGGTGTCGAAGACTTGCGAGAGGTCTGTCAAGAGATCAGCTTCTTCCTTAGTTTTTACTAGCATGTCGTCTACGTAGACTTCCATTAAGCTCCCGAGGTGGGGGGCGAACACCTTGTTCATCAGCCTTTGGTATGTGGCCCCTGCATTTTTTAGTCCAAATGGCATGACCACGTAGCAGAAATTTGCTCGGGGCATGATGAACGATGTTTTCTCTTGGTCTGGCTCATACATAGGGATTTGATTATATCCTGAGTAGGCATCCATGAACGACAAGTATTGATACCCCGAGCTAGAGTCTACTAGAGTATCAATACTTGGGAGTGGATAAGGGTCCTTGGGACACGCCTTATTTAAGTCGGTGTAGTCGACGCACATCCTCCATTGGCCGTTTTGCTTCTTGACTAGCACTACATTTGCTAGCCATGTTGGATATTTAACTTCTCTGATGAAGCTGGCTTCTAGGAGTGCATGTACTTGCTCCTCCACTACTAGGGCTCGTTCCAGGCCGAGCTTGCGCCTTCACTGTTGTACAGGTCGGGATCCTGGATACACCGAGAGCTTGTGGGACATAAGCTCGGGATCTATCCCAGGCATGTCGGAGGCTTTCCAGGCAAAGAGGTTAGAATTGTCTCTTAGGAGCTTAGTCAACCCTTGCTTCAGGGTTTCCCCTAGGTTGGCTCCTATGTTGGTATTTTTTCCCTCCTCTTTGTCGACCTGTATTTCCTCGGTTTTTCCTCCTGGCTGTGGTCGCAACTCTTCTTTGGCCCTTGCACCACCGAGCTCTATGGTGTGAACCTCTTTGCTTTTTCCCCTCAGGTTCAAGCTTTCATTATAGCACTTTCTTGCCAATTTCTGGTCTCCCCGAACCGTTGCTATCCCCGCTGTTGTCAGGAATTTCATGCAGAGATGGGGGGTGGATACTACCGCGCCGAGTCGATTTAGGGTAGCTCTTCCAATTAGGGCATTATATGCTGACCCTACATCGATGACTATGAAGTCTATACTCAGAGTTTTAGATTTTTCCCCCTTTCCAAAGGTAGTATGAAGGGGTAAGAAACCCAGTGGCTTTATTGGCGTGTCGCCTAGCCCGTATAAGGTGTCAGGGTAGGCTCTTAGCTCTCTCTCGTCCAACCCTAGCTTGTCAAACGCGGGTTTGAAAAGGATGTCCGCCGAGCTTCCTTGATCTACTAGAGTTCTGTGGAGATGGGCATTGGCCAGGATCATGGTTATCACCACTGGATCGTCGTGTTCAGGGATTACTCCTTGCCCATCCTCCTTTGTAAATGAGATGGTAGGAAGGTCGAGCGGTTCGTTCCCGACCTGGTAGACTCGCTTGAGGTGTCTCTTGCGAGAGGACTTGGTGAGTCCCCCTCCCGCGAATCCACCTGAGATCATATGTATATGTCTCTCCGGAGTCTGCGGTGGTGGGTCTCTTCTATCTGCGTTATCTCACTTTCTCTTCCCATGATTGTCCGACCTTTCCATGAGATATCTGTCAAGTCAGCCTTCTCTGGCCAGCTTTTCTATCACATTCTTGAGGTCGTAACAGTCGTTTGTTGAGTGACCATATATTTTATGGTACTCGCAGTAATCGCTGCGACTCCCCCCTTTTTTATTTTTAATGGGCCTAGAAGGCGGCAACCTTTCAGTATAAGAGTGATATTTCCTAGGTCTGTCGAGACCGAGGTCTTCTTTCTTCTTGGGCTCCCTCTCCCTTTCTTTTATCGAGGGAGGGTGCCCAGATCGCCAACTCGACTCTCTCAGTCTTGTAGAACCTATGCACAATTACTCAAGAGGGGGGGTGAATTGAGTATTGCAATAACAATGAATCTTTTTACGAAAGTTAAAGACAATATACAAAAGTGTTATTGTACTAGTATTTTTCCAAGAGCTTAACTCAATTGCTAAGCATTTATAAGGAGCTTTTACTTTCCAATAGACACCAACTCAAATAAATTGATCAAGCTTTTCACCAATCGGACTTAAGCCACTCCTTAAGTACTTACGAAGCTACTTTTCGATCACAATTTATTTGCTCAAAGGTAAAAGACAATAATATTGAAGAGATGAGTTTGGAGAAATGCAAACGCTATTTAGAGTGGTTCGGCACAATCCTTGTCCTACGTCCACTTTCTTTCTCAATCGCAATTGAGAAGTTCCACTATAGCCAAGCTTCAAGGTGCTCGCGCAAAACCTTTTACAATCCGAGTCCTTAGTTTCTAACACCTCACGGTATATGATCACCACTCGTATACTAACCCACTCCACTTAGAGATACCTTCTCTAAGATTTGCCTTGAGTACTTAGTATACCTCTTTGGTATCCTCACCGACTATAGTGTTTATAACTCTTGACTCAACCTTGGAGATCACACTCCAATTTACAAGGTGTACAAGAAAACAATTCTCAAAGAATTGTTGAGATGAAATGAGTACTCTCTAGAAGAGTGTATGATTACAAGTTTAGCACTATTGAACCAATTGATATTGCTCTCTCAAATTGTGTATTATATCACTTTAAAAAATGTGTAGAATGAAAGAATATGAACAAGATAGTTTCCAAATACTTAAAAATTGTGAAATAAGGCTTCAATCCATCCATTTATAGATTCCCCAAACCTTAGAAATGTTGGGGAATTAATGGGATGGAGCCTTTATGTCAAAACTAGCCGTTTTTTATGTTTTTGAATTATTTGCATCGATGCATAACACTTTGCATCGATGCAAATGTGTCTTTGACGCTGAAATTTGAATTTTCAGCTAGGTTGCATCGATGCAACAAGTCGTTGCATGCTTTGCATCGATGCAAGATGAGTGTGCATCGATGCAAACCTTAAAGAATGGCTTAAAATCACTTCAAAATGCTTAGGATTGATTTCAAACTTGTTGGAGTCAATTCCTATGCTTTTGTACCTTTGAAAACAAGTTTTTAAACCATTTGGCTAGCATCGAATTGCAAGATGTGCATCAAAACATTTTGTGAGTGTGTGTTGAGAGATTTAGCAATTGGTTCTTAACAAGAAGTTACCTAAGTCCTAAGACACTATACTTGTCTTCAAATGTTGTGGACTTGAGTTTCTTGTTGTTGTTGTGTTGCTTTCAACTCTTCATTCCTCAACGTTGAATGTTGGTTGATCTTTCAACATGCTTGTTCATTCAAGTTGTTTGATGGTTTGTCTTTCATGTCGTTTGTTGGTTTGTCATTCATCAAAACCTACGAATACAAACTTCGCATACAAGCAACATGATTTACAATTTCCCCCTTTTTGATAATGACAAACCAATTTTGAGGATATGCATTTATAAATGATTTTGAAAGCAACAATAATGCACTTTGTTTTATAGAAAGCTTTGGAGAAGACTTCACAAAAAATTTTGCAGGAGTTCCCCCTAAATATGTGCATTTGTTCCCTTAAAGGGCGTTTATCAAAGAAAACGATTTAGATATCAAAGTTTTTGCTTAGCGGAAGTCTTTTTGAAATCATTGTTTCGCAAACTTATTTCTTCTTTTCAAATCCTCAAACTTCTTCTTTTTCAAAAGTTCAAAACTTCAAATATCCTCAAACTTTTCTTCCCCCTTTTGACATTATCAAAAAGAAAGGAGTTTGAAATGTGTCATAGAAGCATGCATAAAACAATGAATTTTTTTTAAGTTCAATATCTCTATTAATCTCAAGGATGAGATATTCCCCCTTTCAAAAAGAATTTGATTTCCTCTTTTTATATATAACAAGCATGCATAATTCCCCCTAAAGAAGTGAAATATATCAAGGCATGCACATTAACTTAAAATAGGGGTACCAAGCCTATTTTGAGTTATTCACCAAATAAGCATACAAGCATTAATCATTAAACAAAATTATGAAGGAAATATCAAAGTATTTAAACCATAATAGAAATCCTTAGCTTACTAGGAGTTAGTTTAACAATTCATATAATCAAATAAACATAAAGTAATAAAAAGTGACTTGATGAAGAGGAGACAATTAATCTTGGTCTTCATCATCATCACTATCCTCTTAAAATGATCATTTTGCCCAAAATCACCAAATTTTTATCCTTTGGTGGTTCTTTCTTCAATCCTTTGAGTTCCATCATGTATATACTCACTTAAACCATTATAAACTTCAATTTGTTGATCCTCCATTGTTTATAATCTTCAAATTCTTCAATCTACCTCAAGATTAATCACTCATTCATCAACTCATAAACCTACAAAACAATGGCTAATTGGATATCTCCAATGCTTAAGTTAGTAAGAGATACAAAAATAGCAATATAAATTCAATGAATTCAAACAAATCATATTAGATTAGAATCCAAGATACCAAGTTCATTTCGGATGTTAAAAAAACTTTCTTTACATAAAGGTTTAGTGAAGATGTCCGCTAGTTGTTTACTAGTTTCGACAAATTCAATAACCACATCACCCTTTTCAACATGGTCTCTTATGAAGTGATGTCTAATCTCAATATGCTTGGTTCTTGAATGTTGAACCGGATTCTTGGTTAAATTTATTGCACTAGTATTATCACATTTGATAGGAATGTGATCAAGCATGAGTCCATAGTCCATAAGTTGTTGTTTCATCCATAAAATTTGGGCGCAACATCTACCGGCGGCTACATACTCGGCTTCGGCGGTAGACAAGGCTACACTTACTTGTTTCTTACTATGCCATGAAACAAGAGAGTTTCCTAGCAAGTGACAAGTGCCGCTAGTGCTTTTCCTATCCAATTTGCAACCGGCAAAATCGGAATCGGAATAACCAATCAAATCACAAGTGGATCCTTTCGGATACCACAATCCAACATTTAATGTTCCTATGAGATACTTCATAATCCTTTTTACCGCACTTAAGTGAGATTCCTTAGGATTAGCTTGGTATCTCGCACACATGCATACACTAAACATGATATCTGGCCTACTTGCCGTTAGATAAAGTAATGATCCTATCATGCCTCTATACTTCTTTACATCTATGCTTTTACCTTGTTCATCTTTGTCAAGGTAGCAAGTAGTGCTCATTGGTGTGTCCATTGCCTTAGCATTGTCCATTCCAAATCTTTTGAGCAGTTCCTTGCAATATTTGGTTTGGCTAACGAAAGTTCCTTCTTTTCCTTGTTTGATTTGAAGACCAAGGAAGAAGTTGAGTTCGCCCATCATGGACATTTCAAATTCACTTTGCATGAGGTTTGAGAAAAACTTGCAAAGTGATTCGTTAGTTGAACCAAATATTATGTCATCGACGTACACTTGTACCAAAAGGATATTTTTGTTTTCAATCAAGATAAATAAAGTTGTATCAACCTTCCCTCTTCTTAAAACCATTTTCTATTAAAAACTTGCTCAAACGTTCATACCAAGCTCTTGGAGCTTGTTTAAGACCATAAAGAGCTTTCTTGAGTTTAAAAACATGATTAGGATTTTCATAATCCTCAAAACTGGGAGGTTGTTCAACATATACTTCTTCTTGAATGAAACCATTAAGAAAGGCACTCTTAACATCCATTTGATAAAGTTTGAAGTTATAAGAGGATGCAAAAGCAAGTAACATCCTAATAGCTTCTAATCTAGCTACGGGAGCATAAGTTTCGTCATAATCAATGCCTTCCTCTTGATTATAACCTTTAGCTACTAATCTAGCTTTGTTTCTAACAATTGTACCATTTTCATCGAGTTTATTTCTAAAAACCCATTTTGTTCCTACAATTGTTTGATTACTTGGTTTAGGCACCAATTCCCAAACGTCATTTCGTTTGAATTGGTTAAGCTCCTCTTGCATTGCCATAGCCCAATGTTCATCATCAATTGCGGACTCAATGGTAGATGGTTTGATGAGCGGATATTTTATACGCTTTTTGGGAGTAATTTCATGTAGATTTTAGCATGTTTTAATTATTTTTTTAGTTAAATTTTATTAGTTTTTAAGCAAAAATCATATTTCTGGACTTTACTATGAGTGTGTGTATTTTTCTGTGATTTCAGGTATTTTCTGGCTGAAATTGAGGGAGCTGAGCAGAAATCTGACTTAGGCTGAAAAAGGACTGCTGATGCTGTTGGATCCTGACCTCCCTGCACTCGAAATGGATTTTCTGGAGCTACAGGAGTCCAATTGGCGCGCTCTCAACGGCGTTGGAAAGTAGACATCCAGGGCTTTCCAGCAATATATAATAGTCCATACTTTTCGCGAAGATAGACGACGTAACTTGGCGTTGAACGCCAAGTTCATGCTGCTGTCTGGAGTTAAACGCCAGAAAAACGTCATGATCCGGAGTTGAACGTCCAAAACACGTCATAACTTGGAGTTCAACTCCAAGAAAAGCCTCTACTCGTGGATAGCTTTAGTCTCAGCCCCAGCACACACCAAGTGGGCCCCAGAAGTGGATTTCTGCACCAATTATCTTAGTTTACTCATATTTTGTAAACCTAGGTTACTAGTTTACTATTTAAACAACTTTTAGTGAATTATTTTGTACCTCATGACATTTTCAGATCTGAATTACATACTTTTTGACGGCATGAGTCTCTAAACTCCATTGTTGGGGGTGAGGAGCTCTGCGGCGTCTCGATGATTTAATATAATTCCTTTGTTTTCCATTCAAACACGCTTGTTCTTATCTAAGATGTTCATTCGCGCTTAATTATGGAGAGGGTGATGATCCGTGACACTCATCACCTTTCTCAATCCATGAACGTGTGCCTGACAACCACCTCCGTTCTACATCAGATTGAATGAGTATCTCTTAGATTCCTTAATCAGAATCTTCGTGGTATAAGCCGGATTGATGGCGGCATTCATGAGAATCCGGAAGGTCTAAACCTTGTCTGTGGTATTCCGAGTAGGATTCTGGGATTGAATGATTGTGACGAGCTTCAAACTCCTGAAGGCTGGGCGTTAGTGACAGACGCAAAAGAATCAATGGATTCTATTCTAACCTGATTGAGAACCGACAGATGATTAGCCGTGCTGTGACAGAGCATAGGAACGTTTTCACTGAGAGGATGGAAGGTAGCCATTGACAACGGTGACACCCTACATAGAGCTTGCCATGGAAGGAACCTTGCGTGTGGGAAGAGGATTTCAAGGAAAAGTAGAAATTCAAAGGACAAAGCATCTCCAAAACTCCAACATGTTTCTCATTACTGCATAACAAGTAACACTGTTATTCTCTTTTATTTTTATAATCAAATCTGGTAATTTCACTTTTAATCCTATTGGCCTCCTGACTAAGATTAGTAAAATAAACATTGATTGCTTCAAGCCAATAATCTCTGTGGGATCGACCCTTACTCACGTAAGGTATTACTTGGACGACCCAGTGCACTTGCTGGTTAGTTGTGCGGATTACAAATTCGTGCACCAAGTTTTTGGCGCCGTTGCCGGGGATTATTCGAGTTTGAACAACTAAAGGTTTATTTTATTTCTTAGATTAGGAATAATTTATTTTTATTTTTATTGTTATAGAGTCATTAAATCTTGATAGGATAGTTTCTTTTCAAAAATTTCTTTTCAAAATTTATTATTTTTCTTTTAATTAATTGCTAATTTTCGTGAGTTTAGTGTCTTGTTCTAAGTTTGGTGTCAATTGCATATCTCATATCTTTCTTTAAAATTTTCGACTTGTGTTCTTTGTTCTTCATTGATCTTCAAGTTGTTCTTGTTTACTTTTCTTGTTTGATCTTGAGTTTTTCTTGCTTTGTGTCTTTTCTTGTTTCACTTGTATTCTTTTTAAAGCATTAATTGAAATATTTAGAACAAGTGTTATATTTATTCCCAATTGGCTAGAGTATTGGTTTATATTCTTAATAATTGGGTATACGCTTTGGAACCTTTTTCAAAAATAATTTTTCTTGATTTAATCTTGGGCCAAACTTTAAGTTTGGTGTTTTCTTGTTAATCTTTCATAATTTTCGAAAATTTCATTAAAGCTTTCTAAAATTTTAAGTTTGGTGTTCTTTCTTGTGTTCTTGGTGTTCTTGTGAATCTTCAAAGTGTTCTTGAGTTTTTCTTGTGTCTTGATCTTAAAATTTTTAAGTTTGGTGTTCCTTGGTGTTTTCCCTCCAAAAAATTTTCGAAAATAAGGAGCATTAGATCTAAAAATTTTAAGTCTTGTGTCTTTTGCATGTTTTTCTCTTTCATCATAAAATTCAAAATTCAAAAATAATTTTTATTTTCTAACTAATTTTGAACTATTTTTTTCAAAAATTCTATATAAAAATTCAATTTTCAATTTCAAAATTTTTCCACCTTCTTTTATTTATTTCGATTTTATTTTATTTTATAAAAATTAATTTTTATAAAATAAATAATATCAACATATATACCATCTCTTTTATTCCAACATGGAAGTAAGTATGAATGAACAAGCCAAGAGAACTCTGGGGTCATATGCTAACCCCACTACTGCTTCATATGGGAGTAGTATCTGTATACCCTCCATTGGAGTTAGTAGCTTTGAGTTGAATCATCAGCTCATTATCATGGTGCAGCAAAACTGTCAGTATTCTGGTCTTCCACATGAAGAACCTACAGAGTTTCTGGCACAATTTTTGCAAATTACTGACACAGTACATGATAAGGAAGTGGATCAGCATGTCTACAGATTATTACTGTTTCCATTTGCTGTAAAAGATCAAGCTAAGAGGTGGTTAAATAACCAGCCTAAGAACAGCATAAAAACATGGAAGCAGCTGTCAGAAAAATTCCTAAATCACTATTTCCCTCCAAAACGGATGACACAGCTAAGGCTAAGCATCCAAGGCTTCAAACAAGGAGATAATGAATCTCTTTATGATGCCTGGGAAAGATACAGAGAGATGCTAAGAAAATGCCCCTCTGAAATGTTTTCAGAATGGGTGCAATTAGACATCTTCTACTATGGGCTTACAGAAAAAGCTCAGATTTCTCTAGACCACTCAGCTGGTGGATCTATACATATGAGAAAAACAATTGAAGAGGCTCAACAGCTTATTGATACAGTTGCTAGAAATCAACATCTGTACCTAAGCAGTGAATCTTCCATGAAAGAAGGAGTTAAAACAGTAACTGCAGAACTCAGTCCAGTGGATCAGGCTAATGAATTCAATCAGCAATTAGACTTTCTAACTCAGCAGCTAGCCGAATTCAAGGAAATATTACAGGAAACAAGAATGGCCAACAGGAACATGGAAGCACAATTAAAGCAAACAGAAAAGCAACTGTCAAAACAAATAATAGAAGAATGCCAAGCAGTTCAATTAAGAAGTGGGAAAACATTAAATACCTCACTTCAAGGCAGCAGGAAACCAAGAAATGAACAGGTGGATACTCAAAATCCCTCTGAGGACAATCAAAGCCCAGAGAGGAATAAAGCTGGCGCTGAACGCCCAGACCATGCTCATTCCTGGCGTTCAACGCCAGAAACAAGCATGGATCCGGCGTTGAACGCCCAAAGGGAGCATGGTTCTGGCGTTCAAACGCCAGTAACAAACAAGGAAGTGGCGTCTAACGCCACTCCAGCTCCCACCACTGGCATTCAAATACCAGTGGGGAATCAGTCACATACAAGTGCTGATAACAACCCTTCTAAAAAGGCTTCCCAACCCACTTATGTAGGTAATAAACCTGCAGCAACTAAGGTTGAGGAATACAAAGCCAAAATGCCTTATCCTCAAAAACTCTGCCAAGCGGAACAGGATAAGCAATTTGCCCGCTTTGCAGACTATCTCAGGACTCTTGAAATAAAGATTCTGTTTGCAGAAGCACTTGAGCAAATACCCTCTTATGCTAAGTTCATGAAAGAGATCTTAAGTCATAAGAAGGATTGGAAGGAAACTGAAAAAGTTTACCTCACTGAAGAATGCAGTGCAGTCATTCTGAAAAGCTTACCTGAGAAGCTTAAAGATCCTGGGAGCTTTATGATACCATGCACATTAGAGGGCACTTGCACCAAGCAAGCTTTATGTGATCTTGGGGCAAGTATCAACCTAATACCTGCATCTACTATCAGAAAGCTTGGTTTAACTGAAGAAATCAAACCAACCAGGATATGTCTTCAACTTGCTGATGGCTCCATTAAATACCCATCAGGTGTGATTGAGGACATGATTGTCAAGGTTGGGCCATTTGCCTTTCCTACTGACTTTGTGGTGCTGGAAATGGAGGAGCACAAGAGTGCAACTCTCATTCTAGGAAGACCTTTCCTAGCAACTGGCCGAACCCTCATTGATGTCCAAAAAGGGGAAGTAACCTTGAGAGTCAATGAGGAGGAGTTCAAGTTGAATGTTGTCAAAGCAATGCAACATCCAGACACCCCAAATGACTGCATGAGTGTTGATATTATTGACTCTCTGGTAAAAGAGGTCAATATGGTTGAGAGTCTCGAATCAGAGCTAGAGGACATCTTTAAAGACGTTCAGCCTGATCTGGAGGAGTCAGAGAAAATAGTAGAACCTCTGAAAATCCCTCAGGAAGAGGAGAAACCTCCTAAACCCGAGCTCAAACCATTACCACCTTCCCTAAAATATGCATTCTTGGGAGAAGGTGATACCTTTCCTGTAATCATAAGCTCTACCTTAGAGCCACAGGAAGAGGAAGCACTAATTCAAGTGCTAAGGACACACAAGACAGCTCTTGGGTGGTCCATCAGTGATCTCAAGGGCATTAGCCCAGCTAGATGCATGCACAAGATCTTACTGGAGGGTGACGCCAAGCCAGTGGTTCAACCACAAAGGCGGCTGAACCCAGCCATGAAGGAAGTGGTGCAGAAAGAGGTCACTAAATTACTAGAGGCTGGGATTATTTATCCTATTTCTGACAGCCCCTGGGTGAGCCCTGTCCAAGTCGTCCCTAAGAAAGGTGGCATGACAGTGGTTCATAATGAAAAAAATGAACTGGTTCCTACAAGAACAGTTACTGGGTGGCGTATGTGTATTGATTACAGAAGGCTCAATACAGCCACC